>NW_007248766.1:117886-125646 GCF_000164805.1 Carlito syrichta
TTTTTTTTTTTTTTTGAGTCAGAGTCCCACTCTGTTGCCCAGGCTGGAGTGCAGTGGCACACTCACCACCATCGCAGCCTCGACCTGCTGGGCTCAGGAGATCCTTCTGCCTCAGCCCTCCAAGTAACTGGAACTACAGGCATGCGCTACAACACCTGGCTAATTTTTTGATTTATTGTAGAGACAAGGTCTCACCAACTTGCCTGAAACCCTGAACTCAGGCAATCCTCTCGCCTCGGCCTCCCAAAGTGCTGGGATTACAGGCTTGAGCCACTGTACCCGGCTGAAACCAGTCTTAATAGCCTCATACAGATAAGGAAACTGAGACGGACAAAGTTAAGTAACTTGCCAAAGTACGTGACATCAAGTGAATGAGTTTGGATGTGGACAATTCTCCCCCACTCCAAAACTTGTAATTATAACCACCACAGTAGATAGTAACTGGATTAACATTGGGTACTTCCTGAACAGCAGATGCTGCCTCGTGCATTTAACACACACAGAATTGTATCCAGTGAGGAATGTATTATTTCAATTCTCTTTTCACCATAAGAAACTGAGACTCAGAGAAGTTATGCAACCAGAAACCAGAATTCAAATTAGACCCTCATTGCCGTCCAATTCTGCAGCCCAGTTTAGAAGACAGAGTACGTGAAGAACACCCTACGGGTTGATGAAAAGGAAATATGTGGCCAGGTGTGGTGACTCATGCATTTTGGGAGGCCAAGGCAGGAGGATTACTTGAGCCCAGAAGTTCAAGACCAGCCTGGGTAAAATAGCGAGAATTCATCTCTACAAAAAATTAGCTGGACATGATGGTGTACGCCTGTAGTCCCAGCTGTTCAGAAGGCTGAGGCAGAAGGATCGCCTGAGCCCAAGAGGTCGAGGCTATGGTGAGCCATGATCATACCACTGCCCTCCAGCCTAGGCAACAGACTGAGACCTCAACTCAAAACTGTACTCCCACAAGACAGGGAAGAAAACGCCTTCCTCTGGGGCCTCTGCCCCCTCTCCAATGACGCCTGGGTCTGCTGCACTCCCTCGGGCATCCCTGGCTTCAGGGGGTTCCTGGGACAGAAAGCAAAGATGTGAACACACGTGCCAGATGCCAGATACCATGCACAAGAAGTGAAACAGGAAGTTGGCTCTGAATTGCCCGCCCCAGCCTCAGTCAAAGTCAGAGGTGATGTGCTGAGGACGTGAGTCCAGGCTCCAGTTGTGGCTGCCTCATAGGGTTGGGGAGATGCAGCGGGTGGGGAACACTTCAGACACAGTTGGCAGCAGGACCAGGACAGCAGCATGAGCGCCTAAAACATGCACATGACACCCTGCACTCGTGAGACTCTCCGTTGCTCCTCTGCTGGGGTCCCCAGACACCTCCACCACACTGGCTTTACAGCTCTTCTCTCGAAATTGGAGAAATAAACTCTCGGTCAGTGTAGTAAGCTGAAGTGGAACAACCCTTGGTGCTAGAGGCCAGAGGCAGCTTTCCCTTTTATCCATTCAGCCATGAAAAGTAGTCCTCTATCCCGGGCAGTGGTGCCTCTGGGCTCTCAGCTACTAGCATTTTCTAAGGCAGGCAGTACAGAATTGAGGTTCAGTGCTTGGACTCTCTGTGTGTCCTTGGGCAAGTTATGAACCACTCTGAACCTCAGTTTGTTTTATCTCTAAAGCAGGTCAGAGATACCCACCTCATAGAGTTCACTGAGGATTGGATGATATTCTGGCCGAAACACATTTTTAGCACGGTGTGTGGAATATAGCGAGCATTTAATTAAAGAATGGATGTGCATATTTTAACATTTCCGAGTTGAGTCCATTTGATTCACTATCAAAGGAGAGCAAGAGACAGTTACTTATCATTTAAAGAAAGAGAGTAGGTTGGGCATGGTAGCCTCACGCCTATAATCCCAGCACTTTGGAAGGCAAGGCGGGAGGATCACTAGAGCCCAGGAGTTTGAGACCAGTATGGGCAACATAACAAGATCTCGTCTCTACAGAAAAATAGAAAAATTTGCCAGGTGGGGTGGCACATACCTGTAGTCCTAGCTACTGAGAAGGCTGAGACGGAAGGATAGCCAGATCCTAGGAGGTCAAAGCTGCAATGAGCCCTGATTGTGCTACTGCACTCCAGCCTGGGCGACAGAGTGAGAATCCAACAAAAATAAGTAAGTAAATAAATGAATGAATAAGATAGTAAATAATGTAGAGAGTGCTAGATTTGCTGGGCAAAAGACTTCATTTTCTTGCTGCAGGATCGTAGGGCCAATAATCTCTCTGCATTTGGGTTTTTCCGTCCTACGTGGCGATAACCATTTTTGCCTGCCTCTCAACATTGCTGAGGCTCCATGGAGATCACGAATGTAGCAATGCATCATAAATCCTAATGTGATATAAAATTGTGATTATTGTGATTATCATAATGATAAGAATCAAAGCTTCTCTCTCCCTGACACATGCCCAGACACACTCCCTGAGGTTGACTGCCCCTCCGTCACTGGAACAAGAGCAAGGCATTTTCACCTTAAGGTCAATGTCGTGGAAGGGAGTATGTGATTAATATCACAGATACTCTGTAACAGCTGCTTAGAGTGAGCCATTCATACCATCTGTGTCAAGGACCGGGCTGCTAATTTATTTATGTATGAGGTTGACAACCAGGGAAAGTAATTAGGATCTGTGCATCTATACTCTCGTGATCCTTGCTCGCTGGACCCGTGGCAGGGGGCCACCAGGAAAACCTTGACAACAGTTGCTAACTGCTAACTACCTTCTTTCCGCACTGGCTCGGGCTCGCTGTCTCTGCATGTGCCAAACAAGTCATGTTTGTGCCCCAATCCCTCGTCTGTTCCCTTCTGCATGCCAACCCAAATTACAGCACAAGTGGCAGGAACGCAGAAGGGAAACAGACTTGGGGACGAAGGTGTGTGTTGGGGGAAGGAGGACTCCAAGGTGTTTTCAGCATTCTTTACAGCTATCAATTAACGAGTCCCCTCAACAATCTGGGAAAGTAGGTCAGCACTATTATCCCTGCATCGTGGATGAGAAAACAGGCTTAAGAAAAATGGCTTGCCCAGGGCTCAGCTACCCATCAGAAGAGCTGAAGCGGAATTAGATGGAAGAATTCCTGACTCCAAATCCTTGGCCGAGTGTGTGCTTACTTAGCATGCAGAAGGTGATCGATAAATGAGGTAGACTCACTCGCTGAGTTTTAAAATGATGCATTAATCTCCTGCCAGATTTTAGGTCAATTCAAATCCTAAAGCTAGAAGGGCTTTGAAACACAGGTCCTAAAACCTGCATAATCCAAGAAAATGCCTTTGGATGCATCCCAACCAAAAGATGAAGAGGTAGCTTGGTCTTCATAGGGCAAGTTGTTTTAGCTGCCCAGCGTCCGAAGAGGGTTCTTGCTAGGAGGCGCAGAGAGGTGTGCAGGGCCTCCCTACCCTTTCCCTCTACCTTTGTAGCCCCACGGAAGCCATATTAGGTCCAATTTCACTTCTTAGGTGAGATTAGAGACTGTATGCAGGGAGAGGAAGGTCACGGACAGAGTCCTTGGGCACCACAGAGATGCCCAGTGGCCACTAGCATTACACCTGGAGGCACAGTTTTCATGACACTGTTCCCACCGCATGTCTTTGGCTGTATTTTTTTTACTTCCCTTGTCTCCCCAGAGTCTGTGCTCCAGTTTTCCAATCGATTCCAATAAACTCTTTCCGCTTTAAATTAACTGGACTCTCTTTCTGTTGTTTGCAACCCTGACTAGTACAGTTTCTGACCTAGAAATGTAAGTGCTTGCCAAGGGAGATTAAAACTGCCAGCCTCAGATTCCCGTACATTGCTGGTGAGAGGGTGAGTGGGCAAGTTGCCCACGGAGGGCAATTTGGCAATAGTTATCATGGACCTTTTGGCTCAGTTCTCCACTTTGGGGAGTGCATCTTACATCTCTCTATGCTTGCACGATTACAAAGACACTTACATACAAAGTCCTTTTGCATCGGTGTGCCCATGCGTTATTCACTGTAGTGGTGTTTGTAATAGCAACATATTTGAAAGGCTCAAAGTTCTATCAACAGAGGACTGATTAGGTAAATTGAGGCATATACACACAGTGGCAAGTAATCCCATGCTTTTTAAAAATGTACATTCCATGTATTGATATGAAAACTTTCCCCAAATATGCCAGTGAGTTTTTAAAAAATGTTCTCGAATGTTCTCACTCATAAGTGGACGCTGACCACTGGTCACACGGGCACAAAGGTGGGAACAGATGCTGGAATTCTGCTGAAGGACAAAGGGAGGAGGAACAAGGGGCACACGACCACACAGTGGGTACCAGGTCCACTACCAGGGGGAAAGGAGGCTTGCTAGGACCCTAAACCTTACCTGCACGCTATTTACTTACATAGTAAATCCTCAAGTGTACTCCACAACTCTTAAAAAAAAACAATTAAAGGTTCCTATTTTATAAAAATAGGAAATAATTAGAATGTACATTTCCTTTTTCTTAAATATACATGAGACAATCTACCAGGTTACAAAAGAAACAAAAAGCAGTGTCTTCCTGGTGAAAAAGAAAAAACGAGGCAAGTCAGCAAACAAGATGGGAGTTAAAATGTTTTCACCGGATATCTTTTTCAATTTTAGGATTTTTGAATCCCGTCAATAGGTCCCTATTCAAAGAATTACATTAAAAACGTGCAGCCTCAAAGAGTGAAAAATCAGCCCACATTGAGTTCATTTGACCATCCCCACCCTCTCACCAATCCACCCATCACCCTCAGCATGTGCATAGGGCAGAATGGTTAACAGCGGCACTGTGTTGTCAGATCCCAGCACATGCAGAAGGCTGGGTCAGAGACTTCTCTTTGGAGGACTGCTTTCACACAGCAAGAATAGAATCTGGTCCAGACGACTGAGGGGAAAAGACAGAACAGGTTGCTGAAAACCAAGCGAGATGGTTTCTAGTGCAAGAGAAAAAAGAAGGTCACAGCATCTTTTGATTTGAGGAATACAAAGAAATTACATTTCAGAGAAGTGCATGCTTTTAAGAAGTGTCTCCCCAAGTCATACCATGTACTGTTCCCTGCCACTGAGACACCCTCTTCAGAAACAGGAAAACAGCCCATTCAGCATGCGTCATTGGGGAATGCGGGTTCCTGGCAAATTATCTGCCTCAGTGGTGTGTCTGGCATGACCATTTTGCAAACACTGCCTAATAAAGAGATTTGGTCCACGAATCCAACTCAAACCAAAGTTCCCGAGACAAACTTATTTATCCTCTAAGCCTTCTACTCGAAAATCAATAATATTTCAAATTTAATGAGTTGTAAGACAAGTAAATTAGAGTTTGGCGTAAGCAATATTGATTAGATTATCCCGTCAACTGGAACCCATCACTTTCCTCTGTAATTTAGTATTCCATGTAGACTACAATGCGCGCAACGGTAGTTGCCTTCACGAGGGTCT
The DNA here is from genome assembly GCF_000164805.1 of Carlito syrichta. NCBI lineage: Eukaryota > Metazoa > Chordata > Mammalia > Primates > Tarsiidae > Carlito > Carlito syrichta. The sequence continues at coordinate 123,356 of NW_007248766.1, forward strand.
CGGAGGTCTGCCCACTCCTGTAATGAAAGTATTTTGCACACACTGGCTGGCAGTCTGTGTCCTGCCTAGCATGGGCGTCCCTGCCCTCTTCCTTGGCAACAGCAGGCGTCCGTGATCAGTGGCTTTCCCCAAGCACTAATCACCCCTTGCTCGAGTCGCAGAGCTTTGGCGAATTTGAACATCAAAATGAAGAACATCAGCTAAAAAAAAAAATCCTGCAAAAGAAACTGCCTTCAATAAAAGAGCTTCTGTGGAATGATCTCAACTGTTGGGCGCTGTCTTTAAAGTCCCCCTTGTAGCTTGCATTTCATAGAAGCTTGGGGATGGCCAAAGTAAATTTCTCAGTAAATTGACAAAAGCAGAGATAAAAGGGCAGAATCTCAAACATCAGCTGTCACCATTCAACATCAGCAGACATCCCCGTCCTACTCTCCAACATCGAGTCACCTGCCTGTGTCAATGTTTTCTGCCCCTCCGCAGGAAACTCCTTTTTCTGTTTTGTTTTGTTCTGAAATCTGAGTAATGGCTGCTTTAATTAATGAATTTAATTTGTGCTAAATGGAATCTCTAACCTTGTAGTAGTCCTAGGGTCTTTAGACCAGATTACCCTCCCCCTGCCTCCCACTCAGCCCATTTGATTCAGAATGAAAATTTCAGAGACGGCATGAGAAATGTAGCCACTTTGCACTCAGTTCCTAGCTGTTTTATTTTTGATGGGTTTTGTTGTTGTTGTGTTATTGTTGTTTTTGTTTTGGGATTTTTTTTTTGAGTAGGAGTCACTCTGTTGCCCAGGCTGGAGTGCAGTGATATGCTCACAGCCACCTCAGCCTAGACCTGCTGGGCTCAGGTGAACCTCCCACCTCAGCCTTCCAAGTAGCTGGAACTACAGTTCTGTGCCACGACGCCTAAATTTTTTCTTCATTTATTATAGAGACGAGGTCTCACTAAGTTGCCCAGGCTGGTCTCAAACTCCTGGGCTCAGGCAACCCTCTCACCTCAGCCTCCCAAAGTGCTGGGATTACAAGACTTGAGCCACCCCGCCCGGCCTCAGCTGTTTTAAGTAAAAGAAACAGAAAGGCAAAGAGAAAGATGTCCTTGATACTGAGAGTGTGGACTTTGGGCTGGTTTAGGCACCACCTGGAAGCTTGTCAGAAATGCAGGCTCTCTGGCCCCACTCCCGAACTGCAGAATCCATGTCTGTATTTTTAACAAGGTCCCCATGTGACTCCTGCACACATGAGAGTTGGATTCATGCACCTGGGTTTGAGCTGGGGCTCTGCTCTGACTCGTTGGGTGAACTTGGCCAAGTGACGTAACCTCTCTGTATGTCACGTAATAAATATGCAATAAATGGCAGCTATTATTAAAGGAGACACATTTCTGGGAATAAATGAGAAATTCCTGGACTCTGGATAGAAGGAGTTCCTTGCGGGGAAGAACAACATATACCTGATATAAATTGACAAAGATTTTACTGGAACTGGGGAACCAGGAATCGGAGGAAGAAGCAGAGGTACTTAAAAGGGGAGATAACTGAAGACAAGGATGTCCATTCTGCCTCTGTTCCTGGATCAGAGATTTGCAGTCGCAGGATCAAAAAAAAAAAAGAAAAGATTTGGGATTTCACAGTCCTGTGTCGAAATCCTACCTCTACTATTTTCTGGCTGTACAAATCTTAGCAAGTTTCTGAGTCTCCTGAGCCTTAGCCCTCTAATAAGTGTGATGTGAACATTGAGAATTACCTGTAGAAATTGTTATAAGCATTAAATTAAACTGTATATGATAAGAAATGTGTGTACGTGTAGATAAATACATACGGGGGCGCCAAAAAAAATTATGCACATTTTAAGCGATGTTATCTATATATTACTTTTCAAAGCCAAATTGAATTACGGTAGCAATGGGTAATGTGACGTTCACACGACTGTGATTCTGTCATCTTGACTGTCCTGCCTGTCACATAGTGATGCTAACATTCATTTGATTAATGCCATCTTCTGAGCAAGCATCATACTTAAAATGTGTACATCTTTTTTGGAACATATATATATGATTTACATATATATATTTTTTAAACTAGTGGCAGAGTTTCTGTAAGACCAGATGAGTCTCTGAAGACATGAGTTAGATTTAGAGAAGTTCTCTGGCTTGGCTGCATGTTTCAAAACATATGAAGGTGACTTTTATAAAAGATTTGTAAGCTGGCTCGGTGGCTCAGCCTGTAATCCCAAGCCTTTGGGAGGCTGAGGTGAGTGGATTGCCTGAGCCCACGGGTTCGAGACCTACCTGGG
>NW_007248766.1:126038-134339 GCF_000164805.1 Carlito syrichta
TTTTCTTTTTTTTTTTTTTTTGAGTCGGATTCTCATTCTGTCACCCAGGCTGGAGTGCAGTAGCACGCTCACAGCCACAGCAGCCTCGACCTGCTGGGCTCAGACAATCCTTCCACCTCAGCCTTCTAAGTAGCTGAAACTAGAGGCGTAAGCTGCCACACCCGGCTAATTTTTTTTTAATGATTTATTGGAGAGACAAGGTCTCACCGTGTTGCCCAGTCTGGTCTCAAACCCCTGAGCTCAGGCGATCCACTCGCCTCCACCTCCCAAAGTGTTGGGATTACAGACATGAGCCACACCAGGCCCGGCAGCCTTAGTATTTTCAAATGTGTGGCCCAAGATTGAGTTCTACTGTGATAGAAGGAAACAAGAAAGAGACAGCAAAATCACTCTTCAAAATAATAATAATAGTAATATTTAGTCATCTTGGGTGGGAAAAGCAGATGAGAAAGCAAAGAGGTCTGCAGAGAGATAAAAGAGGAACACCTAGACAATGACAGGGCTTCTGGAACACCAGCCGCAGAAATGCTTAACACTGGTCTGAAAGAATAGAGAAACCCAGTCATGACAGTACCTAACTCCTGTCACATCTCCAATGAAGCCAATCACACAGCTAATATGTGGGGTATTTGGAAGGAGATGAAGAGAATGACACACAGAGAGAAAAGGCCCTTGACCCTCACATGGGTTGATCTAAGGGTTGGCATTGAACAAGAAGGTAGCAGAGAATAAGGACTCAGAAAAAGCCTGGCACAGGAGGCAAAGATGACCAGGAGACATGCAAAGCCACAGCAAGTTGTAGAAATATCGGGGCAAACGTTGGACTTCCGACACCCGGCATGTCTGATCCATGACCCATGGACCCCATGCGGCCGAGGACAGCTAGTAACGTCACCCCACTAAATCTTTTAGCATCGTGGGTTTTTTAGCGTTTAGTTTCTTCATGACCCCATGTGCAGCTCTGTTTTTGCAGTTCACAATCACGCCTTATTCGTGACCTTGCTTTTTGGCAGCACATGTTTGTGAGCAGCTGTTTTCAATGATGAAGCACGCAAAGAGCAAAATTCGAGCAAACATTTCTGACGAGCACCTTGAGAACTGGCACTGAGAATTGCAACCACTTCCACTGAACCAGACATTGATAAATTAGTTTTACAAAAGCAAGGTCAAATTTCTCACTCGTTTTATATTGTTCTCATTTTCTAAACTTTATAGTAAAAAATACCAAAAAAAGAAGTCTTATGTAGATATACACCAACTATATTATATAATTTATATGCAACGCAAGACAATTCCTCTTTATTCAACGCGGAAGCCAGAAGGTTGAACACTTCCGTCCTACACCATAAAGAATAAGGGCATGAGTCCATTTTCTCTAGAGCCCAAGAGAAAGGGTGAACTCGGATGATTTGGGAGTTACACATGGACACAGCATACCCTAAGCAGATTCTCCGAAATATATGGTGGTGTTATAATTAGCCCTGACAAACTGAAGTCTCAGCTCCCCTGTATCAGAGCCATCATTACAGAAACCCTGCTGACCAACGTGGAAGTTTCAGCGATTGTGACAGTCAGCTACTCATCAGGTTTGAAAATCTATCTTTTGACTTTAAAGTTTTCCAACTTTTGCATTAGCAAGTACATCTTGGCACAGGGATCTTGATAATTGTTTCTAAAATTTATAAGGAGGAGACATGTCCTCTATTTAATACATATCTATTAAGATGCCCAATTTTCAGAATCCTGCCACCCAGAATATTTATCACCTAAGAGTCAAGGGAATTGAGAGAAATTTAGGCTAAGGGAGCCTTGCTGTGTGTGCCAGAGGCTAACACCACTACATGAGCCTTCCTGCAGCCTCCTTCAGGGTCCATACGATGCTCTTGGTAAGGAGAAACCACCCAAAAGAACTCAAATTAAATCCAGTGTCTGTGCATCACACAGGATTTAGGAGTGCACGGATTTTTTTTTTTTTTTCTATCTAGATGGTCTCTTACAGGCATGGTTAAACTTTAACACAAAGAATGCAATAATTCTCAGAGAACCAACATCAGCCCATGTGAGGCTTTCTGGCCCCACAGAAATACCTTTAAACTTTCAAGTCTTAAAATGAAGGAAAACTTCTTAAAATTTCATCGAAGGCTCATAAAAGTCCATTTACCCTATTAAATGCCTTTGATTCTCTTTGCTTGATTGCTTCTATAAATGTTGAAGACTTCTGATGTGTCCTTTTTTTATGAAATAAGAAGGAAATTACTTAATAGCAGAAATTGTGTTTATCTGGCTAACTCATATTCTTCCTTCTAGCCTCAGGTCAGATATCTTTATCCTCTAAGAAGCTTCCGCTGACCCCCAGACCAGGGGAAGCTTTCTTGTATCTGAGTGTCCTTAGTAGTCTCTTTGTGGTTCTACCTCATAAATTATGATTTTATGTTGAAAGTGTCTGACTCTCCTACAACAAGACTGTGGACTGTACACCGTTGTACCCCAGTACCTGACACCATGGCTGGCACAAGACAGAAAAGCAGTGTTTGTGGAATTGTTGAAATCAGCAGCAAATGAATGGAAGAGAATCCAATATAACCCAGACTCTGTGTCACTTTAAAGCGGGAACATCTGTTGCTTTCCTCCTCTCCTGAATAATAACTGAGGACATTAGTCTATTCTCCCAATTTTGTGGTAAGGCAATCTATCTAAAGAAGATTGTTCATTTGAAATATGGAGACAACTGAAAATTCTTAAAACCAGCTTAGTCCATTAGCATCACAGGATGAGGGAATTTGTCTTCCCTGTTCAGTGTCTGCCCACATGTAACGTGGCAGCCCCGAATCTGAGAGGGCTTTTGAGGAAGGTTCTTTATTCCAAAGAAGTCACCTGAAAATCTAGCAGGGAAAGACACAGGTTTATTAGAACTTACAGGGGGCACAAATGGCGGCCAATCGGGGAAGAAAGAATGCATGCCTTGGGACAGTACAGCAAGCAGTTTTATAATCAAGCAAGTTAATTATTCAAATTGCTATATGGTGTTTACAATTACATTAATTTTTTTTTTTTTTGAGTTGGAGTCTCACTCTGTCGCCCAGACTGGAGTGCAGTGGCCGCTCCCAGCGACCGCAGCCTCGACGATCCTGCTAACTTGGCCATAGGCGTATCCGGTAGAGACCAGCCTTGGCCAGAGGCTGCTCCATGAGGGAGGGGCAGAAAGAAGCCAGGTATGGAGGGGGAGGGTCTATGTCCAGACAATACCTCACACCATGGTAGCCTCCAGAAGTGAACATGAAGATGTGCCTCCAGATTCCCTTCAAGGACGAACCTGTTGCCCTTGCAAAGAGGGTGGTCATCATCCAGCCTTCAGCTGTCAGCACCTACAGAAACTGCCTCAGCTGTGCCTGACCTTACCCAAGGTCATGCCCTTCCAGGCAGCCCTCATCCTGGGAATGAGCACAAAAGCCATTTTGGCCAGAGGTAGCCGTGGGAGACACCAACAGGCAATTCCTGAACCAGATCCACCACCAACTTCCCATGTGTCCTGTCTTGCAGTTTGAGTTTCCCTCTGCCCAGTCCTGCTCCCTCTCCCTGACATCCACAGGCGTTAGCTCCTAATAAACATTTTATTCCTCAGACTCCATCTTAATATCGCCTCCAGGAAAACCTAACCTGTGAACTCCCAATGAATGCTTGTTGAATGAATGAATGAGTAAAAAAAAAATTGTAAATAAATTAACGTGCAAATAAATGAGCAAAAAATGAAACTAGAAAATATTTGAACTGTGCTAAGTGACTACTACTGTCAACTAAAGATAGAAGTAGAACAATTAGGAAATTCCCAAAACAGTCCCATGTAGACATGTTGGAATATAGCTATCACTAATTTAGCTAACAGAGCATGCCTTCTGTTAAATATCGTCTGATCTCACATAATCCTTTCAGTTGCTTTGCTGAGTGGAAATTCATTGGCCCCATTTTGAAAATAAGGGAAGGAGGTTCATAGAGTTGAAAGAACTTGCTCAAGATCACACAGCCGGTCGGCTGCAAGGCTGGGATGCAAATTCTTTCTGCCGGGCTCCAAACAAAACATCTCCATGGTTTGTATCATCCTCCACAATCGATAGCAAATGTTTTAGCGGGTAACCCCTTCTCAATATGGTCAAACAGACTGGCTGAAAGCAAACATTTCGCCTGAACATTTCCTTCTATCTAGCTGGCTGCTCCAATAAGAAACTATTACCCTGGTTCCAAATGCACCAGCTCATCCCTGTGTGGGCAAATAGACACTACTTGGACAGTTCCAGTTTTATTTTTGCCCTTAGGGACATATGTGATGCTGTTTTGTTATGTGATGAATAATAACAATAATAAAATTCAATAACAATGATGGTAAAATAATAAAATAATAATATCTAAAAATCTTTCTCTACTTAAGCATCACAAGAAAATGTCTTGCAACATTTGTCTAAAATGAGAATGCAATATTTTCTGTTAATTATGCAATGATATAGCTTGTTCCAAAAGCAGTTTAAGGGGAACACAAAAGTATCCTTTTGACCAGATGCAGAGAGGGACTTTCAAGTAACAACAGCACCTCTCTTCCCATTGAGGTAAAATTGAAATATCACTGGAAACAAGACATATCAGTACTTGCCCAAGTTTTTGGAAGACTGCCCTCTCCTCACAATGGAGAGATGAGCCCTGTGTCTCATTTCTCCCTGTCCACGCTCTCTGCCTTGTAGTTTCTAGAGCCTCCTGTGCCGATTCAGAGCTTACTCTGTGATTTTCTTTGGCCCATGATACGTTAGCAAATGTGATGTAAGCAGGAGCCTAAAAGTACTTGTAAGTTTGAGCTTGGTCTCACTCTTGCTCCTGTGCAGTTGCTTTGAGAACATGCCCGGGCTAACCTGCTGGAGGATGAGACACAAGGGGCAAAGACGCCCCAGTTAAGGGCCCCCTACAAGTTCAACCTAGATCAGAGCCCCATGCTGACTTCCTAATGTGTGAAAAATAAACGCTTGTTGCAAACAATAAGTGACACATGTGCCACTATGTTTTTCAGTACTTTGCTATACAGCAAAATTTAACAGATACAATGGGATTAGGCAAAAAAAACTATTGGTAGCCTTCACTTGCTTTGACCTGAAACAAAATAACACAGACAGGGAAAAAGTTGACAGAGGACATTTCTACAAACCTTTCCTGTGTATTCTCATGCCAGAGTCTCAGGACCCGTGCTGATCAGAAAATGACTTTCTGAATAACAATGGATTTTTGCCTGATTCACTATTAGTATCTCTCTATATCAGCATTGTCCAACTGAAATATAATATGTACCAGATTAACAATTCTAAATTTTCTAGGAACCAATAAAAAGTAAAATAAAACTGGTTAAATTAATTGTCATTAATGCTTCAATATATGCAAAATATTTTCATTTCAATATGTAATCAATATTTGTTAAGTATTGATTAGATTATGTACATTTCTTTTTATTTCATGTCTTGAAATCCAGTGTGTATTTTATACTTACAGCACATCTCAATTTGTACTAGACACATTTTAAGCACCCAGTAAACACAGGTAGCTACTATATTGTACAGCACAATTCTGTATCCATTGGAGGTGTGAATTCCATTGGCCCAGAGGGAAGTAAGCAGGAAAGGGAAGATTTTGTCTCCTGGGATTTTAGCTGCCATTGTTAAAAAAGAAAAACTAGAAGAATTGAAAACAATAGCTTTCATGAACAGCTTCTGACATAAGAATCACACGTTGCTTTAGATTACTCAGAAATAATTTTCATCATATTCAAAATAGAAGAAAGTAACAGTAGGTAATCCAAGAAAACTTTTTTTAGGTAAGTGTCTAAAAAACAACAGAAACCTAGTTAGGACCCATATATATATACATACAGAGAGAGAGAGAGAGAGAGCGCTCTTGAAATGTGTCTAGTACAAATTGAGACTTGCTGAAAGTATAAAATACACAGTTGGATTTCAAGACATGCAAAAAAAGAGGAATGTAAATTATCTAATCATTAATTAACTAATGGAGATCTATATATATCTCCATCTACCTTTCAACTTTGAAACAATGAGTGACACATATGCCACTAAGTTTTCCAGTACTTTGCTATACAGCAAAATTTAACTGATACAATGGAATTAGGCAAAAGACTATTGGTAGTCTTCATTTGCTTTGACCTGAAACAAAATATCGCAGACAGGGAAAATGCTGACAGAGGACATTTCTACAAACCCTAAAAAGCTTGAAATGCCAGCAAAGATATGATAGTCGAGTGGAACTTCATCAAACTGAAAAGCTTCTGCAAAGTCAAAGAAACCATCAAGAGAGTGGGGAGACCTCCCATGGATGGGAAAAAATATTTGCCAACTGTAAAAACAAGGAGATTGCATCATCATCTAGGCAGAAGATATGGCAGAAGAAACCATTTGTTCGATAATTCCAAGACTGTATATCTCCTTATCTACATAGCTATACACACAGACACACACTATTAAAAAGTTTTGCAGTTTTATATTATTGGAGAAGGAAAATATTTTCACTGACAACGTAAAGAAATAGCATATATTTTTTAAAATGAGTAATTACAGGTAAAAGAAAAATATTATACCTTTCAATATAACTTAAGTAGATATAAGGCCTGTGAAACAAGAGTTGAATGAAAAACTTGAATGAAAAACTAATGGGAAAGATTTAATTTTGGCTTTTGTCAAAAATGAAACTGACTGAAAAAAAGAAAAGAGTTCAAGAAAATAAAAAATTCAAATGAAGATTAAAAAGAATAAGTTTGTATGTAAGGTGGAGATAAGAGACTTTATCTTTTAAGGAGTAGGAGATCTAACTTATAAATAACTGGGGAAACCAAGAGAAAATCGCAACAATTTAACCAGAAGCTAAAATCAAACCCTAACACTGGAATACAATGGAGCAAATTTATAAAGTTTTGAAGCAAAGTGTATGACCCAATAATTCTCTACAAAATAGGTTGTCAAAAGAAATATATTCTTAGACAGTAAACTGTACCCGTTATCTATTGCCACAATAATGCAGCAAAACAAACAACCACAGAACCTTAGTGAGATAAAACGATCAACATTTATTTTTGTTCACAAGATTATGGGCCAGACGGGGAGTTCTGCTGATCCGAGCTAGGCTGCTTCACATGTCTGCAGCCTCTTGTGGACCGCTAGATTCACCTGACAGATATCTGCCTGCCTCATCCTCCACGATCTCAGCTTGATCTCAGGGGTAGCAGAGGCTCAAAGTTACTGAGAAAGTGAGATAGACCCAAGAAGGCTAATACGGGGGGACCATCAGTGCCATCATCCTACTTATCAATGCGTTCCAGCCAGAGACCCCCTGGAACACATCAGATCCTTGGGGTTCCATCTTGATTTCAGTGAGGGAGAATACAAACCCTAAAAAGCTTGAGGCATGTTAGTAAGAGTTAGCAGGGACTTGTTGTAAGATGTGTGCTTGTGTGAAGTGATTCGGGTGCGCAGGGCTTTGTTCGGGATCGGAGGCTGTCAGGAAGCAGAGGTATCTTATGATTGGGCGTCTTAATGAATCTTCTCTATCTAGAAAGAGGGAAGACGAGACAAAGACTAAAGCTGTACTTAGTAAAGAAGCAGCAATCGCTTGTCTTAGTTGGAGCAGGGAGAGGTTTGGTCAGTTCTGTGCTTTGGGCAATGGCCATGTGCTGTCGCCTGTGTTCAGACATGGTGGTGGAGTGGTCTTGTCTTTGCCCTGCCCCATCACAGTCACCGAGCGGCCTGGTCTGATATTGATGTTCTGGGAAATTGTGTTCAGCGGGAAAGCACTACAGGCTCGCTATAAGGCTGGCTAGCTATGAAGCTGCCTAGCTTCTGAGGGCAGGGGCTGCTTTTCTTCTCGTACCACACACACTCCCTACCCTGGCGATTTCAGTTAGTGATTTCATCAGTCATCCTACGAGAGGATTCAAAACAATGAACTTGAATTTTTAAAAAAAAAGAGGCTGGATGCAGTGGCTCAAGGCTATAATCCCTACACTTTGGGAGGCCAGGAGGCGAGAGGATTGCCTGAGCCGGGGGTTTCAAGACCAGCCTGGGCAACTTGGTGAGACCTGTCTCTACATTAAATCAAGGGAAATTAGCCAGGTGTGATGGCGCACACCTGTGGTTCCAGCTACTTGCAAGGCTGAGGCGGAAGGATGGCCTGAGCCCAGCAGGTCGAGGCTATGGTGAATGTGAGTGTGCCACTGCACTGCAGCCTGGGCGACAGAGTGAGACTCCGACTCAAAAAAAAAAA
>NW_007248766.1:134359-157118 GCF_000164805.1 Carlito syrichta
AAAAAAAAAAAAAAAAAAAAAAAAAAAGCTGGAGTATAAAAGTGCTGACAGAATCCAGTTAAACACAGAGCTGTGTCTAAATGAATATTATAAATATAGTTATCATCTATTGAAAACAATCATTGAATGAGATGTAAACCATATAGAAGGAATTGAATACGAAGAAGAATTTAAGCCTACAAACCCAAATTATATTAACAAAGGTAAAGAAGTAAAAATGGGGAGTGAGAGAAAGCTAAAACATATAACATTTCTCATTTTAGAGAAGAAAAAGTCAAAAGACAATGGTTAATCTTTTTTTAAACGTTTGGAGAAACACAAGTGCCAAATATTTTTGAAAAGCTTATTGAAAAGTTTTTATAGTGCTGATAAACAGAATATATGCCTTCCAAATGATTGGGAAAAATAAAAGTCAACAAAATTATAGCTTAAGATAGACAATAAGGAAAATAACCATAAGCTTTTTTTTTTTTTTTTTTTGAGTTGGAGTCTCACTCTGTCGCCCAGGCTGGAGTACAGTGGCACGCTCACGGCCACTGCAACCTCTACCTGCTGGATTCAGGTGATCCTTCTGCTTCAGCCTTCCTAGTTGCTGGAACTACAGGAGTGCACCACCATGCCTGGCTACTTTTTTTTTTTTTAATTATAGAGACAAAGTCTTGCCAAGTTGCCCAGGCTGGTCTTGAACTCCTGGGCTCAGGCAATCCTCTTGCCTCCACCTCCCAAAGTGCTGGGATTACAGGCATGAGCCACTGCACCTGGCTCAGAAGCATTTTTTAAACATGAAATAAGATGGCTAAAGTAAGACCATATGTCTTACTTCTTAATTATCCTTCCCTCCTCACACCTCTGCCCTTGTCTCAGTCAGGACCCTGATCCTCTCTCTGTCTTCTGAAATACCACAAGCAGTTCCTATCAGCCTCCCTCTCTACCTCTCGTCGGCCTCTCTCCCTCAGACCAGTTCTCTGCAGAGTAGAGGCTGCCCTCATGGTACTCATCGTTTGTGGAGTGGGGCCAACGGCAAAGTGTTGACTACAGGTGCACAATGAGGTGAGAACAGAGATGGACAGAAGCACTTGAAACCTTTATAGCCATTTGACAAGCCACTTGGTGTCTGTTGAAACTAAAAATAATCGGTGCTTGTATTTTGTAGCTTTTTATTTCATTTTTCTAGTAACTCATTTTTATTATAGTTTCTAAAACTATCAGTCTGTAATATATGAGAGCAAAAAGAAAACAGCTGGTCCTTCACAGATGGTTTGAGAAGCCCAGGCACAGACCACATGCGAGTGAGTCCTGTGGAACCTGCCGCATCTCTGCCCACAAATATTCAGTGGCTCCCTCTTGCTCCTAGCGGTGATTGGTACCTTCTCTTCCGGCCTCTGCCCCATTCCTATGGGCAACGTTGCCTATCAGTCACATCTCTTATTTTCAAAGGGAAGGGGAAGGATGAAAATCTCAAACCTGGGAGGAAAGGGCAGGGAGTGTGCACTTTGAAACAAAAGACCCTGAAGGTTCAAATACGTACAAGTGTGTGTGTCGCCTTCCCTCCTCCTTTGAGACTCCTGGGCCTGTAGGATGCTGTAAGGTTTCCTTAGCTCTGCTTGACCTTCCACCCCGATGCCCTTGGCACCCCTGCCCTGGAGCACCCAGACACACCGTGTACCACCCCTGTCCCTTTTCTCCTCTTCATAGACTGTCTATCTCTCTAATTTCCCCTCCTTCTGAAAGCCCCAACTTGAAGATCACATGTTCCCCTTCCCTCCATCCTATTCCCTCCCAGGTGAATTTCCTCTCTTCTATGAGGCAAAAGCTGTACACACATACCTTACTTTGACCCTGAGATTTCAGTTTCACATTTTTTTCTAAGAACAAAATTGTTGTTTCAAGCACTGATTTATCTATAAAAGTATTCAATTGAGAATACTAAGAGACTGGTTAAATAAGTTCTATCCATAGTATAAGATGATATCTATATTAATTATATATATATTATATAGCTACTAAAAGTGTTGATGGGGATGCATATAACATAGAAATATGTTTGCAATACTCTGCTAAGTAAGTAAGTAGATTATAAAACAAAATGTGGCCAGGCATGGTGGCATACACCTGTAGTCCCAGCTACTTAAGAGGCTGCAGGGAGAAGCGCTTGAGCCCAGGAGTTCAAGGATATAGTGAGCCATGATTGTACTATACTCCAGCCTGGGCAGCAGATCAAGACCCTGACTCAAAACAAACAAACAAACAAACAAACAAACAAAAACCAAGGCCAGGCATGGTGGCTTACACCTGTAAATCCCAGCACTTTGGGAGGCCGAGACGGGAGAATTGCTTCACTCCAGGAGTTCAAGACCAGCCTAGACAACATAGTGAGACCTCATCTACCAAAATAATAATAATAAACTGGACGTGGTGGTAGGTGCCTGTAGACCTAGCTACTCGGGAGGCTGAGGTGGGAGGGTCGTCTGAGCTCAGGAGGTCGAGGCTTTGGCGAACCACAATCATGCTACTGTACTCCCATCTGGGCAACAGAGTGAGATCCCGACTCAAAAGAAAAAAAAATAACAACACATGTGTAGACATATATAAGATAATTTTGTTATTAAAATATAGTGATAAATATAATGTGGATCCAGTTATAGATAAAGGTGTAGACATAGGCATTGGTACAGGCACAGATGTAAACAAAGACACACACAGATGTCGACAGAACAAAGGTTAAGAAGTGCTACTTCCATGTTGTGGGATTGTGGGTAGTATCCGTTTTTCACTTTCTTTCTATCTATATTTTCTAACAGATGTGTTAATTACTTTCTGCAATAAGAAAAGTTAGAGAATTCATTGTTGCCCATGGGGGTTGTCGTGGAACTCTGCAAAGTCATGTAGGAGAGCACTTCCTCTTGTCCCCTTGGTTGTTTGCTAGCTCCCGCTGGGTTGTGGTCCCAGGAGGCAGCATCATCCCATGCTTGATGCAAACACAGCACCCCACGCTAAACAGTCTCTGACAACATGTTCACATAACTAAACTAAACATGTTGAATGGCCCGAAGACAAACACCCAACAAACAGGCATTTATGACATTTCCCAGGAAACCAAAAACGAAATAGATGGCCGGGGATAACTGGACCCGTGAAACGTGAGTCCTCAGTACTCTCTGTCTGGATGAAGTGTGAGTTGAACTTGGCCGAGAGAAAGGTGAACTCACCCAGTTGTAAGAGGTCATTAGCCTTGACGGACACTTCCCTAAGCAGTCTGCCCCGGCAATGTTGGCGGAAGCGGAGACTGGGATGATTTATCCAGTCGGTATTGATTCTTTTCAGGCAATTCAGAGAGAAGGTTTTTCATGAAACTGCCTGGGAAATGGAGCGAGTCCCCGGGATGGGCATATTAGCAGCGATGATTTTTCACTTAGCCGCTGTGTATTCGTGTCTCTGTATAATAATAATGCTCTCTGAACTGTGTACACTGGCTTTCCCCTGAAGAGGATACAGTTCTTTCACACACACTGAGCCTAATTTTCCCATTTCTCAAGTTTCTCTCAAAGAGTGCGAGTACTTCAAAAGACACATTAGCTCTGCAAAGTGTCTGGACTTTTATTTACCGACAGACGGCTATTGCTGAAGGAATCAAGGCAGCTTACCGCCATCTGACTGTGTTGGCTTCTAGGCGCACGCAGACTCCCTGGGCCTCTCATTTATCCTTCGAAATCATGTGGGAAGGAGCAAACGGTAGGTAGAGAACCACAGTTATAGAGACAGAGGCACTGTGCACTCACCTAGCACCACAGGCCTGCAGCAGTGAGCTGAGTGGTGGCCTCCACAAGGCCTGTCCACCCAGAGCCTCAGAATAAGAGTCTTTCCAAGTGTAGTTAGGGTAAGGATCTCAAGATGAGATCATCCTTGATCAGCGTGGACCCGGGATGCAACAGCATGCCCTTATAATAGAGGAGAAGAGGAAATGAACACAGAAACACACAGGAAGGAAGGCCAGGTGAAGACAGAGGCAGAAATCAGCATGATGTTGCCACAAACCGGGTAATGCCAGGAACCACTAGACACCGGAAAAGGCCAGGAAGAATTTTCCCGTAGAGCCTCTGGAAAAACCACAACCCTGTCCCACAGCTTGACCCTGGCCTCTACATCTGTGAGATGATCCATTTCGGTTATCTTAAGCTACCAAGTTTGTGATAATTAGTTGTGGCAGCCTTAGGAAACTAATATATTCATAAAATCATGACCCTAGAGCGCACTGAACAAGCTGACTAAATCACAGGGCTCATGGGATTGCGTGCGTGTTCACACACATGTATGTTTAGGCTTAATTTTCAGCCGCCGATTTTTTTCATATGTACACTCCCTCACTGTGGCTTGGATGAGGTAGGGCTGAAAAATGTGAATCTAAAAATGGACCCCTGTTTTAAGTAGGATTTGACTTGTAAAACATAAGGACACAGGATGTTTTCTTTCTCTCCTAGCACGTCCTATCCCTCCCTCACCTCTGAATACCATCCATATCACCAGTCTTAGATGACAGCAGGGGTAGGAGTTAAGAACGTGGGCTCCGGAGTTGAGCGGACTTGCCAGCCTCTGGATTATGGGACCTTGGCCAAGTCACTTAATCTCTCTGAGCTTCAGTGTCTTTATCTGCAAACGGGGATGATGCGTGTAATAAGTTAAGCACAGGGCCTGGGCTATAATACTCCCTGTTGAGAATGCTCAGTTGGTATTGAAATAGATAAATAATTGATAGACTGAAGGATAGCTGTATAGAGATTGAAAGCAGTGAGTAGCAGGTAGGAAAACAATACTATACAGTTTAGGAAAGTACAATGCAACACAACACAACTCAACACCACTCTTCACATCCCACTCCATTTGTTCTTTGGAGTTTGGAAGTAAATTATTAAATTACAAAAGTAAAGAACAGAGAACGTGTTGGAGGGGTGGACAAAGTAGACAGGGAAAGTAGAAAAAACTGCTACTAAGCGTAGGAACCCCAGGACTTGTTTCATTTTCATTTTCATTTTAGAGTTGTGGGGGTGCATGTGAGGATTTGCTGCATGAGTAAATTGCGTGCAGGTAAGTCTTGGGCTTCTAGCAAGCCTTCTCTCCCCCAGTAGCGGACGTGGTACCCAGTGGGTGGTCGTGTGCCCCTTATCTCCCTCCCTTCCCCCCCACTAGTAGTGCTCAGGGTCAGTTGTTCCCACCCAGGACAAGTTTCTAAGGGCTTCCAGAGTTGATGGGGCAGGGGCAGAGAGCCAGGACACGCCATCGCCACGGGCGCAGCTTTTAGTGTCACTGGGGAATGTCCCCTCCGAGAACACTGGGTAAGCAGATGCCAGATGTCACGGGGGAAGGAGAAAGCCACTGGAAGATTACATTCGATCTTGTTCCATGCTTGAGGGATGAGGGGTGGACAAGGAAACTCTGCAGAAAAAAGCTGGACCTGTGCCAGCTGAAGTTCCCAGGGGCGAGGAAGGGATCTCAAGGGACCACCTGGCATAGAGAACACAATAACCAGATTCAATGAAACCCCAGAAAACAGATTCCTACCAAAAAAAAAAAATCCTACAGATCCCACCCCCAAACACACACACAAAGGTCACCGTGAGGAACAGCAAGCTTTAACTATCGATCAGGCTTGGCTAGCAGGAAGCCACCCGGCCATGTGAGCAGTCACATCCCTCTGTGTCTTTTTCCTCCCCTCTCTTCCTCCCTCTCACTGGGGAGTGAAACTGTGCCTCTGTCGGGACAGTGGGAATGAACCAGCAGAGATGGGTAAGCCAGGACCACTGGCCCTTCCGCACCTGCAGGCTTCCACCCTGAAGCAGCCCAACCGAGGGGGACAGGGAAAGACTCACTGCCAAGTCAAGTTGGGTATTTGTTTGTTTCACAAGGAGGGACATTCTCATGTCAGTATCGAAGGGAAAGGAGAGTGGGAAATGACTGCTGGACTGTCACCTGCAAGATGGAGTAGCAGTTTTAATACACTGCTAGTCATAACAGTTCAATATGCTTTTTCCCTTTCTAAAAAATATAAAATATTTCCAAAAAAAGCTCATAAAATGGGCTGGGTGCCGGCCGGGCGCGGTGGCTCATGCCTATAATCCCAGTACTTTGGGAAGCTGAGGTGAGAGGACTGCCTGAGCCCACAGGTTCGAGACTCGCCTGGGCAACTTGGAGAGACCGTTTATCCACAGTAAATCAAAAAATTAGTCGGGTGTGGTGGTGCGCGCCTGTAGTTCCAGCTACTTGGAAGCTGAAGTGGAAGGATCGCCTGAGCCCAGCAGGTCGAGGGTGCGGTGGCTGTGAGCAGCATGCCACTGCCCTCTAGCCTGGGTGACAGAGTGAGACTCGGACTCAAAAAGATAAAAAAAAATAAATGGGCTGGGTGCCGTGGTTTGTGCCTGAAATCTTAGCACTCTGAGAGGCTGAAGTGGGAGCATCACTTGAGGCCAGGATTTTAAGACCAACCTGGGCAACAGAGTGAGACCTCCCCCCCCATTTCTACAAACAAAATTTTGTAAATTAAAAAAAATGCTTAAGTAACATAAAGACCACAAATAGCCACCCCTCAGATTTTAGAGCTAACATTTACCATTATTTGCTTCCTCGCTCTCCCTGTTACATCAATTGTCATCTCCAGTTCAGCCATGACTCCACTCTCATCCTTCTCTTCCTCTCATCTCTAAGGCAATCATTTCAGTCTTGAAGTTGGAAAAGTCTGCTCCCACACGTGTCCTTTAGGAGTGGGTGTAGAGCGAATATGGGGAGGGTGGAAGAATGTCAGGAGACTGGTAGGTGTCCAAGTGAGGATACCGGTGGTATCAGAGGCAGAAATGGTGAGGACACTAACATGGGCATGGAGTAGTAACCATAGGCGGTAGGCACATCGCCAGGGAGAGGAGGAAGAGGAGGAAGAAGAAAGAGCTCAGAGTGGGAAGCTCTGCAGGAACCACCGAAGGAGTTGTCTGGACCCAAGAAGAGAGGTTCTGATCAACACCAGAAGGGAGAGTTTGAGTGACTTCTAATTCCAAGCAATTACCCTGTAGGCCCATGGCACTTGTTTCCACATGCTAGTGGTTCTCAACTGGGGGGTGATTTCACCCCCTTGGAGACATCTGGTTGTCACAACTGGGGGTGCTGCTACATCTGTTGGGTAGAAGCCAGGAGTGCTGCTTCATATCCTGCAGTGCTCAGGGCAACCCCCACAGCAAAGGATCACTCCTCTCTAATGGTTGAAAACCCTGCCTTTTGCTAAAGCCCACCAAAATAAGGATTTGGCCGGGCAAACCTCTTGATGTGGAAAGGATCTTGGAAATCATTTTATCAACATGGCGAGTAGGATTGAAATTGTAGTAAGGAAAAAGAAAAGTTTCACTGAGAGTGAAAAGCCATGATTTCAACATAAATCACTATAATTCACTATATGCATTTGGAAGGGTTGGCTAGCAAAATTTGTTTGTCCTCATTATGAATCACTGTACAAGGAGATATTCATGTGGGCTTTGGAGCGGGCCAGATCTGGGTTCAAGTCTCAGCTCTGTCTTTTCTTAGCTGTGTGCAACAGGCGTGGTTCTATCAAGGCAGCCGACCATAATAGGCAGTATGGAATAAGGGACTTCAGTTCTCTAAGTCTCAGTCTTCTCATCTGCAAAATGGCAACAATATGAGTATTTACTTCCTGTGGTTTTTATGAGGATTAATGAAGAGGTCACAAGTAAGGAGAAGGTACCTGGCATTTACTAAGTGCTTGGAAAACCCTAGCTATCATCATTGTTGCTGTTAGATTAAGATATAGTCCCAAACCGGTATTCCTTTGGAGGGTTCACCCTGTGAGTTCCATTGGCTGACCTTGACTTCAGCAAGGAAACTCTAGCGCAACTCAATAGGCAACTTTCCCTCACGCAGACAGAGCTATTGGGGAGGGGTGGAGACTAAAACAAAGCTTATGTTGAACATAGTATTTTGTTGGTGGCAACAAAAAGAACTAAACTGAGAAGCTGACTCCTACCTGCAGCCAGCTAGCTATATGACCTTGAACAAAGTCATGGCCCCTGTCTTTCCTGTTCTTCCATCCATGAAAGGGGGAAAATACATCCTCTTCCTCCCTCTGTCCTGGGAGGAATGGGAGCAGACCCACAACAGGACTTTGTGAGATGTGAGAGCTCTTTGAAAGAAAAATGCTATCACAGCGCTAGGTAATCTCCACCCTTTATAATGTTGCTTCATCTCCACAATGAGAAATGCTTCCTTTAAAGTGCTGCTGGGTGTAGATTATCACAGAGCTGGGATTTTAAGGTCATTTTTCCTTCCTGGTATCAGGCGCTGATCAGCAAATAGGTTTATGAAGAGGTGCTGCTTCCTCGCTGCTGTTCATAATTTCCCATGCAGGAGGAGCAGCCAGAAGTGACAGCGAAGCCTCCCAGGAGAATCACTGAATGTGCTGAGGAGCTAAAATGCCCCTTATAGTTTACGTAGCAAACCATCACACTTTCTACTGTTGCGATATTCATTTACAGACCCGGAGAGCTGCTGAATGGGAGGGTCTTCTGTAGCCTTCAGGCTTGGGAAAAAGCCCCTCCTTTCTCTCCTTCTCTGCTGACAGAAGAACTACGGACAATACATTTCGTCATATCAAGAGTCTCAGAAACCCATGGATGGAGCAATCCATCCTACTCCTTCGTTTTCTAAATATGGATGCCAGGGTCTAGAGATGTGAAAAACTTGATTGAGATCACAGGTAGGTTCAAGGCAAGGACAACAATCATTCATACAGAATTCCTAGTCCAATGTCCTTCCCTCTACACCAACAGAAAATGACACTCGTTACTGAGTGTTGTCTCCTATACCCACCTCTTTTATGCTGACAACAAGGGTGATCCCAAAGAAAGACTGCCTTAAGTAGCCACAGTTTCTGTTGCCCAGAAAAATTCACCCTAATTGCATTCTCCTCATACCTCCACGCTTTGCTTCTCCCTCAAGTCGAGTGTGAAGACCTTCTATAGCTCTTTCCTCATGAAATATGCCCTTGGGCTGGAAGATTCCAATTATATTTTTTGGTGAAGTGTTATCTATTAAAGAAAGATTAAAATAAACTGAAAGAAATGAGGGCCATCTGTGACCTCGAACTTTATTTTCCCTCTTCCATGAAAGCAGGGTTTGAGAGACCTATCTGGGGTCCACTTCCCAGCGACCCTGCTATCCACTACTCGTGATCTTTTTTTCTAACATCTGTCATGCATTCAGTTGGGCCTAGACCTTCACCTTGAAGTCTGCAGGCCTATCACCGTGCTGCAAAGCCAATAAAAGCAAGGTGCCTTTTCTTGTCTTACAGACAGCCTCTCTTCCAGATTCTTTTGTCTTGTTGTTCCCAACCTGTCTCTAAACCAGCTCCTGCGGCCACACCCCCTCTTTTCTGGCACTGACCACTAGAGCCTAATGTCCAGCACTGGCTGCCTCAGATTCACCTCAGATGTGTTTTATTCAGATTGCCAATAAGTAGTGATTGAGTGTTTGCTGTTTTCTAGGTTATTTGCTAGTGAGTATTTGGCTTAGTCTACTCGGGTTACCATAACAAAATAGCAAAGACTGCATGTCTTAAAAACAAGAAATTTACTTTCTTAGAGTTCTGGAGCCTGAAAGCCCAAGATTGAGATCACAGTGCCAACAGCATCAGGTTCTGGTGAGGGTTATTCTCCAGCTTGACAATGGCTGCCTTCTTGCTATGTCGTCACATGATGGGGACTGAGAAAGGGAGATCTCTCTCTTCATCTTCTTGTGAGGCCACCAATTCTATTGGATGAGGACATCACGCTGATGACCTCATTTAATCTTAATTACCTCCAAAAAGTCCCACCTCCAAATACAGTCACATTGGGGATTAGAGCTTTAAATATATGAAATGAGAGATAGGGGACACAGTTCAGTCCACAGCAGTTCTTACAGGCAAGCAAAACAGATGTGATCCCCATCCTCCTGGGCTATTTAACCTTGGTCAAGGTAGTTAACCTCTCTGTGCCCCATTCTCCTCATCTATAAAATAGAGTTAGGTAATAATAACTCAATCTCACCTGTTCGCTATGAAGATCCAATGAGCTTGTGTATCTAAAGCACTTGAAAGAGGTCCCAGCATAATGAAAGCATTTGAAAAATGCTAGTTACTGTTATTATGCTTGTTGTCGCCTAGAAAGATAAACACCTTATTAAATAATCACAACAGCAAATGTAGAACTCTAAAGTATTTCCAGGAGGGTGTATGACAGAAGAATGCAACTGGTTAGTTCTGGGAAGACTCTCCCAAGTAAGTGTCCCCTGAGCTAAGATCTAAAGGAAAAGCAGCTGGACATGGTGACTCAAGCCTATAATCTCAGCACTTTGGGAGGCAGAGGCGAGAGGATCGCCTGAGTCCAGAGTTTCAAGACCAGCTTGGGCAACTTGGTGAGACTTTATCTCTACAATATGTCAAAAAAAAATTAGTCAGGTGTGGTGGCACCTGCCTGTAGTTCCAGCTACTTGGAAGGTCGAGGCAGAAAAATCGCCTGAGCCTAGCAGGTCAAGGCTGACTCTAAATCAATAAATAAATAACAAGACTTGGTAGGCACAGAGAGGAGTGGAAGGCTTTCAGGCAAAGGAAATAGATTAGGGGAAGCCCTTGAGGCAGGAAAGCACAGTTCAAAAGAAGGAAGTGTGAGGTCAGATCAGCACAGGCAGAGCCTTGTTGCGTTGTGTTTATACTAATAACACTGCAAGATTTAAGGGGCAAGAGTGACGTGATTTGAACTGTATGTTTGAAGAAGGCAAATCTTCCAGCTGAATCTGTCATGCTGTACCAGGCAACAACCTGATTCCCAAAACTCCATGCTTTGGGGAACTCACATGGCCTGCATTGCTGACAAGTCTGTCTTGTCCCTAAAAAACTGATACAGCATATGCTGCAGGGTTGTTGGTTTTTTTTTACATGGCACTCACGTACAATTCTGGTTCATATGATTTTGGGAGGCTATAACTTTGCCTAGCATAATAACTGGCCCATATAATGAGCCCTCAAAAGCTGGTCAAACATATAATTTGATTAACTAAATAATGACTCGATAAATTCTGTTAAAGAGCAATCGTCCCTTTGGAAAAAGCTTTGAAGCACTCTCATTGAGCCCAGATTCCATCTGATCATGTAGCATTTAGGGCCGTGGCAGGAAACACTGTCCCATGCATGGTTCAAGGAACTTTACTGAAGGAACTACTTACCGAGAGGTGTGGGCAGACTTAATTAAGAAGTCCCAAGTGATGTTTTGGCACCCAGAGACCAGCAACACTAGGGAGACATCACCACCTGACCCACTCTCCGAATTCCAGTGCCTCATAGAAACACTGACTTGAACTGAATTTTTCTGCTTTCGTTTTTAGTCCTCTCCTTCCACAACAAATGGTAGAATTTGGATCTCTCTTCATAAGGGAAAGAGCTTCTAATGCCATGCCCTGTATCTTTCTGTATTCCAGTGTTAATTCTCGGATCTGAGTCCTCCAGGCTCAGACTACACTTATTTCAAACCATGCCTTCTTGGAGACACAGAATAAAAACTCCTTTCAACTCAAGTGCGTAGGTCTCACAAATCAAAATCAACTTGGCTTTCAAACTCTAGTTCCGGCCATGGACGTTCAAAACTCTTATAATTTGAAGATAATTATGATGCCTTTGTTGTATGCGGTATCCACCTTCCCGTAAAGCAAAGAATGCTATTGATTTAGAAAAGGAGAGGAAAGACGATTAGAAGCATCTAGGGATTTCTAGAAGTGAAAATACATTCATTTAAAAAATACCATTCGGCTACATTTATAAGACCAGGGGCTGCCACTCAGTAGGAAAATACGTAATTCCACATTGACTTTCCCTTCTATCAAGCATGTTTGACTTCATGAGAAGATCAGTACAGGCGGGTACAGTGGCTCATATCTGTAATCCCAGCACTTTGGGAGGCTGAGGCGGGAGGATTACCTGAGTCTAAGAGTTCAAGACCAGCCTGGACAACATAGGGAGACCTTGTCTCTACAAAAAAAAAAAAAAAACTAAAAATTTTGCCAGGTGTGGTGGTGCACACCTATAGTCCCAGCTATTTGGAAAGCTGAGGCAGAAGGAACACCTGAGTTTAGTGAGCCATGATCATATCACAATGCTCCAGCCTGGGCAGGAGAGTGACACTGCAACAACAAAAAAAAAAAAAGGAAGAAGAAGAAGACCAATGATTATGCTTAAGCTGTTTTAGTTACAAATCTCACTCTAGTCATGCTTCCTAAAGAGGGATGGTCAACCGTCACCTTGGCGGAATCAGAATGATCTTGAAACTTCTCAGCAACTAGCTTTACAAGTACTCTCTTGAATTACTTTTAGGGCTGGCTGATTCCTCCAAAACATCTGAATTTGACTAACATATGTCCTACCTTTTCCTGGTATGCTGGGAGTGTGTATGCAGATGGCCTCGAAGTTATTAAAGAAATGAAGGGTAAGAGAAACAACTTACCTGATTATCTTAAACCCTCCCACATGAGGCATGATCGATGTCTTCTGGACTCCAGTCACACGTGAAAGGAAATGAGTCCTATTCTCTGGAGGGAGGGAACAAGGAAGAAAGAACGAAAACTGCTCACTCGAATGCACAGTCATTTCTACTCTGGTCCAAGGAGAAGAGAGTCTTGCAGTTTGGGGAGGAAGTGGTGGGCCTTGAAGACAAACGTGATGAAGCTTCCTGGACCAGGAATGGCTTCAGCTGACCACAAACTTACTCAAGCAATCCACGGTTCACAAAATTCCACCCCTGTCGTCTCCCCCAGGGCTATTATTCAGAATGACAGGCCTACTTCTTTCTCATTGATTCCTTAGCTCATTGATTCCTTAACTTTTTAGAAGTAGATGACTGATTATTATTGGCTCAACTGCTTTATCTTTCTTAGTGAGACAAAGTTTAAGAACTCTAAGAATTAAAACCACAATAGGCTTTCTCTTTAATGTCTGTAGGGTTTTTGTGTGTGGAAAAAAATTAACTAGTATCTGTATTTTGTTAATGCTCAATTCATTAGATTCAAATATCTAGTAAAGGAGACTTTGAAAGCCTATTTTTCTTAAGCATTTAGTCATTGATTACAAGTTTTGATTAATTCAATTCCCTTATATGATTTAAATTTCCATAGCAAATTTAGTATGGCAATTTTTTTTTTTTTTTTTTTTTTGAGTTGGAGTCTCACTCTATCACTCAGACTCGACCTGCTGGGCTCTGGCGATCTTTCTACCTCAGCCTTCCACGTAGCTGGAACTACAGGCGTGCATTACCACGCCCGGCTAGTTTTTGATTTATAGTGGAGATGAGGTCTCGCCAAGTTGCCCAGGCAGGTCTCGAACCCGCGGGCTCAGGTGAGCCACTCACCTCAGCCTCCCAAAGGCGCGGGATGACAGGCTGAGCCACTGAGCCCGGCTGGCTATTTTTTTAAAAAGCTTTCCATGACTTTAAGAACAGACAAAACATTCCAAGCATGGTGGCTCAAGTCTGTAATCCCAACACTTTTGGATTTCGAGGTGGGATGATTGCTTGAGCCTAGGAGTTCAAGACCAGCCCAGACAACATGGTGAGATATTATCTCTGCAACAAATTGAAAAGAATTAGCTGGGATGGTAGTGTATACCTGTAGTCCCAGCTACTTAGGAGGCTAAGGTAGAAGGATCGCCTGAGCCTAGGAGGTTGAGGCTGTGGTGAGCTGTGATCATGGCACTGCACTCCAGCCTGGGTGACAGAGTGAGAACCTGGCTCAAAAAAAGAATCAACAAAACAAACAGAAGTACAATGATGTCAAAATTATTTAAAACACTTTCACCAAAAAATGACTCTATAAATGCTCGAATCATGAATTTAACCTTTTTTAAGTGTTTATTCCTTTGAGGGATTTCAAGTTTTCACAACTTCCTAGACTTTCAGTAACTCTACCAGTCTCTTTATTTATATGTTTATTTCTTTTTGATTTCATTGAGCTTGAATTGACAAATGAAATTATATATATTTACAGTGTACAGTCTGATGATTTGGTATACACACACATTGTGAAATGATTACCACAATCAAGTTAATTAGCATATCTAGCACCTCACATAGTTACCTTATTTTGTGTGTGTGTGTGTGTGTGCGTGTGTGTGTGTGAACACTTAAGATCTATTCTCTTCGCAAATTTCAAATGTGCAATACAGTATTATTAACTATATTTACTATGCTGTATATCAGATCCTCAAGAACGCATTCATCTTATAACTGAGAATTCGTACACTATGATGAGCACCTCTACATTTCTCCAACCCCAGCCCCTGGTGGCCACTCAACTGTTTCTATGGGTTTGACTTTTGTTTTTAAGATTCTACATATAAATGATACTATACAGTATTTGTCATTTTCTGACTTATTTCACTTAGCATCATACCCTCCAATGTCATCTATATTGTCACAAATGACAGAATTTTCTTTGTTTTTAAGGTTGAATAATATTACATTGAATCTATCGGTACCATATTTTCTTATTTCATTCATCTGTTGGTGGACACTAAGGCTGCTTCCACATCTTGGCTATTGTGAATGATATTGCAGTGGACATGAGCATGCAGGGTTAGGGTTAGGGTTAGGGTGTGGTTGTGGATTAGGATTAGGGTTAGTGTCTCTTCAAAATGCTGATTTCCTTTCCTTCTAATATATCATGTACCCTCTATGGTACAAATTTGTTAATATATGACATTTTTCTGGCCATGACTTTCAACAAATCCAAGTAGTTTAAGTTAGTTAGCTATCATTATTATTACTACTATGATTATTATTGATGATAACAATATTTATGCCCCCTTAAAAAAAGCACTTACTTTTATTACTTTACTTGTGTTCTTAGACACATTCTTGTTTCTTGGAAACCACTGAATGTTCTAGATATATCTTATTTTCTCTTACTCTAAAACAGTGATTTTCCAGCCCCATTACAAAGTGGGCAAAAGATATGAATAGACACTTCTCAAAAGAAAACATACAAGCAGCCAAGAGATACATTAAAAAAATGCTCAGCCTCACTAGTCATCAAAGAAATGCAAATTAAAACCACACTGAGATACCACCTAACTCCAGTCGGGATGGCCATCATCAATATCTCAAAAAACAACAGATGCTGGAGAGGTTGCGGGGAAAGGGAGCACTTCTGCACTGTTGGTGGGAATGTAAACTAATACAACCTCTGTGGAAAACAGTTTGTTGATTCCCAAAAGATCTAAAAATCAATCTTCCATATGACCCCACAATCCTCCTACTGAGAATATACCAGAAGGAACTCAAATCACTCTATGAAAAAGATATCTGCACACGCATGTTTATTGCAGCACTGTTCCCAATAGCAAAAACATGAAACCCACTGTGCTTCCCATCAAAAGAGGACTGGATTTTTTAAAATGTGGTACATATACACAACGGAATATTACACAGCCACAAGGAAGGACAAAATCATGAACTTCACAGCAACTTGGATGGACTTAGAGTCTGTAATACTGAGTGATCTATCACAGAAACAAAGAACTGAGTACTACATGTTCTCACTCATAAGTGGATCTTAAACAATTATTGTAACAGTATAAGAAAAGGATTGGCAGCAGTGGGAAACTGCCAGGGAATGGTGGGGAGACGGGATCGGCAGTAGTGGGAATCTGGCGGGTGATGGGAGGACACACCCATCATCAAGGGTACCTGCATAATGAACATCTGTATACCTAACCCTGAATTATACCCCACAACTTTAAAATTAAAAAAAAAAATTTTTTAATAATTTAAAAAAATAAAACGGTGGTTTTCAACCAAGAGTGAGTTTGCTCCCCAGGAGACACTTGGTGAAGTCTGGAGATGTGTCAGCAGATTGGTGGTAAGGGGTTGCTCTGGACAATCTAGTGGGTAGAGGTTCAGAGTGCTGGCAAACATCCTTCCGTGCACATTGATGTCGGGCCTCACCTGCAGTGACAGGGCTGAGGTTGCAAAACCCTGATCTAGCGACATAGAATCAAATAGACTCTACTCAGCTTTGGTTCTTTTTTAAGCTGTAAGAGTTCCAGATGCATCCATGTCTTTTAGCCCACACACACAAATTTTAGAGACCAACATTTGGGTGTTGCAGCTGCACAATGGAGTTATGGATGGGTGAGAGTGTTGCTGCCACTGTTATGAGGTTGATAAACGTTTTCTTAAAGGTTGAGTTCAAGTTTGAAACATATAATTTATTGCATCACATTGTTGTGCACCGCCTTTCCTATAACAATACGTGGTTTTCTCAAACACTAAGAATTTCTTCTCCATTGACAATGCATTCTTGTGATCCAATCAAGAGTGATTGATTCAAGAGCACTTTCCTGTAACAGTTTTTATAGTTCTTACAGTAGTTTTTTTCCTTTCCTCATTCTTCAAGGAAAAATAATTATAAAGTGAACTCTATTGATGATCTCTTAATAGGTAAATATTGCCCATACCCACTTTGTCTTGGTTGGCAGCTTCTTGGTTATAAAAGTAGCCAGCTTAAAATAATAGCAGTTATGATTTTTACAGTAAACAGTAGAACATTGGGTGTTAGTCTAGAAAAACACAAAACAAAGCCTCTATCTCAGACTAGATTTATAATGTCAACATTGGATATTTCTGCAGGAAAGTGTCGCATATTAACAAATGTCTACCACAGAGATTCCAATTTTTTAAAAAGTAGGGCATTTCTCTGCCTTCTGAAAGACAGATCCTAACTGGAAAATAAGAAGAGCTTGAAAGCCTTTCTTTATAGTGCAAAAATGTTTCAATCCAAACCAGTAAACTTCCGTTTTTCCCTAAAGTTTTAGTTCTTCCCCAAATTAAAAAAGAGTAAAAGGACCCAATCAGAATTTAATTCATTATTGAAAGCTTATTTGAAGGCAATGTACTTGGCAACCAAGCCCTGGGTTCCAGTCTGGAGCTCCCTGCTGAAAAGACAGAGGACAGAACAAGTCCCCAGGGGACATTGGTACTGTTTCTTCCAGCACTTGGTTGCAATTTGAAGTGTGAAGTCTACTTTACTTCCTTCAAATGTTCATTTTTACATCAGAAACTAAAGCAAAGCTTGATCAGTTGCGTCTTCAGCAGAGCAGATGGAGAAAACAACAGTTGCAGACGACGGCTATAAGGCAGCCTATAGTAAATAAGCATGGCATTCAATAGTCACCAACAGCTTCAGGACCAAGGTGATTGTTGCAAGTTGTAGTCACAGAAATACAAAAAATATTAAGGGCAGAAAAGAAATCTAATCTCCTCAGTTATGTATCATGCCAGTATGTGCTCAATAATAGCTACTTATAGAGAAAGCAAACCTTGATTCAGTATATGTCAGGTATTAGATAATCAAAATAAGAGGAACAGACACATTTGGGTTTTTTTGTTTGTTTGTTTTTTTGAGTTGGAGTCTCACTCTGTCGCCCAGACTGGAGTGCAGTGGCCGCTCCTGGCCACCGCAGCCTTGACCTGCTGGGCTCCGGCGATCCTTCCGCCTCAGCCTTCGAAGTAGCCGGAATTACAGGCATGCGCTAACCACGCCCGGCTGATTTTTTGATTTATTGTAGAGATGAGGTCTCGCTGCCCAGGCGGGTCTCGAAGCCGCGGGCTCAGGCAATCCACTCACCTCAGCCTCCCAAAGGCTCGGGATTACTGGCTGAGCCACTGAGCCCGGCTTGAACAGATACATTTGAAAGGCCACCACCTCAACTAGAGAAGAGAGTGAAGCCAACATTCATTAAATAATTATATGCCATGGAAGACGATGTCAAACCGGGAGAGAGACAGAGGAAGGAAAGGAGGAAGGGAGGGAGGGAAGGATAAAATCTCATTGAATCTTTACAACTGTGTGCAAGGTTAAATTTTAGTATCCAGACTTTAAAGATGGAAAAACTGAGGTTAAAAGAGTTGGAGTGACTTGACCCAGAGCGTGAATTCAAATCTACATTGGTCTGACTTGAAAGCCATGATCCTCTTACCACATCAGAGAGTCCATAGTAGAATTGTCAACATGAGAAATCAGGAAAAGGAGAAGTATATCTTCTGGAAAAGACATGTTTCCACTGAAGGACTTACACAAGTGCAGTGGGTATGGGAATCCATGCGAATAAGAGAACACTTGCACTGGATATGAGATTGGCAAACACCACCTTACTTTATTTACATAATTGGATTTGGGATGTGAAGTTTAATCAAAATGAATAGAGGGAGTAAAATAATAGGTTTCATATGGAATTGATGATAGGTTTTAAGTTGTAGAGATCATATCATTGAGTATAAATTACACTAGTTCATAATTTTAATTGAATAGGTTCTAAAAAACTCTGGAAAACTAAGTACAATTGTGACAATGGTGGGAAAAGACACTTTTCATTTTAGGTTTAGTCACTAACAGCATGTATATGTCAACATTTTCCACATTATATTCCATGGACCATTACTCTTAAAAAAAAAATTAGAACTCCAGGATTCAAATCGTTTGGAGAAACACTGACTTAGCAACAAAGGAAATGTCTTAATTGCATCTATGTGAATGTAAATCTCTAAGAAAGAGACAGTGTGCTGGATGCCCCAACTTCCTTGTCCACAGGGTGCCAGTTTCATAGAGCGCATAGCAGGGCATGTTTTCCCTGGAAGAGTTGGGAAATGCTTCTGTATGCAATTGTTGGCTAAGTAAAAATATATGACAGGAGTTAAGAATGTACAAGTTGAGAATAACATCAGATCGCTCAATAACCTTCACAAGCTGTCATGTCTTTATCCTTTCACTTTTGGACCTGAGCAGGATCGAGTAGCCCTCAAGAGCTATCAACATAAGATTCTCTTCTTCCTCAGTCTGCATAACCCAGAGTCTTTAACCTTCATTAGAATTATAAAAGTGTCCAAACTCGGGGCAATTGACCTCGTAATTGCGTAGAGTTTAATGTTAACTTTTCCCCTCAAATTAAAACTAGGAGTCCATTCCTTCTACCTGATTTCATTTTAACAACTTACTATTGATCTTTGGGGATATGTGAGGAATTCATGGAGAGAGGATTTTGAAACTCAGTTGGCATAAGTACAGACTTACATCTTTTAATCTTGATGAATTTGGGGCATGTCCTGTGCATTTGATTTTAGTTGATGAACATCCCCCAAAGCGTCCAGTAAATGACTTGGGTAACTTTTAAAGTGGGCATATATAGAGGATTTGAGGAAATGCATGAAGAATGACAGAAAGATAGAACTTTACTGTCAGACTTCCTCACCCTCATCATAACCTTGGAGGGATTCTTTGTCTTCCACTAAGAGTTTGGGTAATTCTCAGAGGACAGCTGGGAATTGTTTTCTATGTTATACAAGCAAGATAATGAGCAGAATTTCAGAGTAGATGTGTCCAGACATTTGAGAGCACATTTCGCTTTACTGTACCTCCAAATGCTTTCTCAAGAGCGTCGGTACACAGCTAAACCCAATGTGCACACTGACCAGCCATGTGTGAGAGGTCCTCCTGTTCTATGTCCTCACCAATATCTGGCATTGTTCATCCTTTTAATTCTAGCCATTCTTTCTGTTTGAGACATTTGAGAGGTGGGCTATGGAGCAACAGAGAAATGTCACTTCCCAGAAATTCTGCTAGGGAGTCTGGCATCTCAAATCTGATTATGGAAAATAAGGCAGACAGCTCCCTTATCATTGTTTTGCCCTTTGCTTTCTTGTAGAGTACTCAATAAACCTGTTTTTCTACTCTAATCTGACTTGGGTGAGTAATTTCACTGCTCATGACTCTGGGCCTCTGGTCCTAACCCCCTGTTGGGCATGGTGGCTCACGCTTGTAATCCCAGCACTTTGGGAGGCAGAGGCAGAAGGATTGCTTGAACCCCGGAGTTTGAGGCCAGCCTGGGCAACACAGTGAGACCTCATCTCTTCAAAATAAGAAAAAGAAGAAGAAAAAGAGGAGGAGGAGGAGGAAGCCAGCTGAGAGAGAAAGAACGCCTGAGCCCAGGAGGTAGAGGCTGCAATGAGCTGTGATTGTGCCACTGTACTCCAGTCGACAGAGTGAGACCCACACTCAAAAAAAAAAAAGAAAGAAAAGAAAAGAAAAGGAAAAAAGACAATAAGACAACAGAAGAGTGACAAGTTTAACATTTGTTAAGCACCTACTATGTGCTTGCACATTATACCAACTGCTTTTCCAAAATTAGAATTCTAACCCGTATCCCAACCATGCAATATACATATCATTAGCTTCATGTTAGACAAAGCTGGGAATGGCAGAGCTAGTAGCCTGGCCCTAGTTTAATTCTAAAGCCCATGTTCTCCTGATATAAAACACTGCCTCCATTGGAAGGGAGATTCTACTTTATTATTTACAAGAAAAAGAGTTCATTGAGCAGTTCTACCCTTTTCTGGAGGTTGAAAGAAGGGACACGACTTGAGAAATAAAAACTATTCATTTCGTGAAGGGAAGAAGTATGTTAAATGTCACTCCCCTCACCTCAGTGTGAGTGCTCACCAAAGGTAAAATGCAGGGCCTAAACGTTTAGTAACGTTAATCAATGGACATGTGGTGTCCCCAGACCTTTAATAGTTCCTGTCACAGGAGCTCTCAGTATAAAAGGAAAGACACAGACAAGTCTCCTTTCCCCAGAAAGCACCAGTAGAGTCTAATTTGCAGTCATTTCGAGCCAAATGGAGTTTGACTTCTGATTGACATAGTAATAAGCACAAATCTAAGGGTAAAACTCAATAAATGTTAACATACGTTTACACACGTGCAGCCACCCCTTAAGTTGAAATATAGATCATTTTCAGCATTCCAGAAGGTTCTCTCTTGCCCTCCCCCCTTCCCAAAAGTAACCACTGGTCTTATTTCTGTCACCATGTATTAATTTTGTTTTTTAACTTCCTATAATGGAATCATACAGTCAATGCTCTCTTGAATTTGGCTTAATCTGCCTCACATTATATCGTGAGAGTCATCTAAATTGTGTATAGCAGTAATTTGTTCTTTCTCATTGCTGGGGGTGTGTAAATGGACCACAGTTTATTTCTCCATTATACTGTTAATGGACATTTGAGTTGTTTTCCGTTTATGCTATTACAAATAATGGTGATGCGAACAGTCTCAGACATGTCTTTTGGTGGATATGAGGAATGGAAATGCTGGGGCATAGATAAGGTGCACATTTCACTTTATTGTACCTCCAAACGCTTTTTCAAGAACATGGGTACACAGTCATATCCCAACGTGCACACTGACCAGCCAGTGTGAGAGGTCCTCCTGTTCTAAGTCCTCACCAGCATTTGGCATGGTTCATCCTTTTAATTTTAGTCATTCTTTTTGTTTTGTTTTGTTTTGCTTTTGAGTTGGAGTCTCACTGTCGCCCAGGGCAGTGGCCTACTCACAGCTACCCCTGCATCGACCTGCTGGGCTCCGGCGATCCTTCTGCCTCAGCCTTCCAAGTAGCGGAACTACAGGCGTGTGCTGCCACACTCAGTTAATTTTTGATTTATTATAGAGACAAGGTCTCACCAAGTTGCCCGGGTTGGTCTCGAACCCGCAGGCTCAGGCAATCCACTCGCCTCGGCCTCCCAAAGTGCTGAGATTGCAGATTGAGCCACCTAGTCTGGCCAATTTTAGCCATTCTTATGGACATGTGGTGGTGTCTCTTTGTGGATTAAATTAGCATTTCCCTGATGACTAATGATGTTAAGCACTTGATCATAATCTTATTGACTCTTGGGTTTCCTTTTTTGTGAAGTACTTGATGGCATCCTTTGAAATAAGTGTGATGCAATTTGGGACAAGCCAACTTTGTTTTCAACTTCACTCTGTATAAGAAAGATATTCTTAGCTGGCTAGGTGGCTCAGCCTGAAATCCCAGCACTTTGGGAGGCTGAGGTGAATGGATTGCCTGAGCACGCGGGTTCGAGACCCGCCTGGGCAACTTGGCGAGACCTCATCTCTGCAATAAATCAAAAAATCAGCCGGGCATGGTAGCGCGTGCCTGTAATTCCGGCTACTCAGAAGGCTGAGGCGGAAGGATCGCCGGAGCCCAGCAGGTCGAGGCTGCGGTGGCCGGGAGCAGCCACTGCACTCCAGTCTGGGTGACAGAGTGAGACTCCAACTCAAAAAAAATAAAATAAAATAAGAAAGGTATTCTTCTTCTCTCCCATCTTCCCCACCCTCAATTCCTGCCTGCACGCCCCCCCCCACACACACACACATTCACCCGCTCCCCTTTCCCACCTACTGTGAAGAGCATATTAGCTAGAGGTGGGAAACAAGATTTTAGGCTCAACGAGAAAATCCAATTTCATTTTTAAAACTGAAATAGATGATGACACTTGAGAAGGGTTCATCTCTGCCTGCTTGTTTTTTGCTTAATGCCCATTTCACATCACTATAACAGCTCTGTGATTTACCATCCTGGATAAAAGAATCGAGTGGATTCCCTGTCTCCCAGTGTGTTAGAAATACAGCGTTACATATATTTTAAAAACCTAAATCACTGTGAGACCTGCAAAAAGTATCCCAAGTATTGATTTAAACATGTCTTTTTTGCAGCATGCCTTCCTGCACGTGCTAGGGAACATAAAGTGACCCATAAATATTCTGGAATATTTTTTCTTTTTCTTTTTTTTTTGAGTTGGAGTCTCGCTCTGTCACCCAGACTGGAGTGCAGTGGCTGCTCCCGGCCACCGCAGCG
>NW_007248766.1:157474-247932 GCF_000164805.1 Carlito syrichta
GCGCTACCACGCCCGGCTGATTTTTTGATTTATTGTAGAGATGAGGTCTCGCCAAGTTGCCCAGGTGGGTCTCGAACCCGCGGGCTCAGGCAATCCACTCACCTCAGCCTCCCAAGGCGCGGGATTACAGGCTGAGCCACCGAGCCCGGCTGACCACTTATTTTCTATTTTTCTGTCACCCTGAGCTGCAGAACCCTTCTTCTCTTGCATGTTCCTAAGATTTCAAATCAAGGGGCAGGCTGGCTGAGGAAGGAAACATCAGTTTAAGTGAATTTCCACAGGCTTGCTGCTGACATGCTATCTGATTTCCCTTCAGGCAACGTCTAAAAATAATAATAAGCAGAGGTTGATCTTCATATAATCATTCTCCAACAATGGAGAGTTCATAGGGATTCTCGTATCCGTTCGTTAAATCCAGAACAGACTTCTGAGGCAAGGAAGGGTTCCCCAGTCCAGTTTCTGAGAAGGATTTCAGGGCTTGGGCTGAGATGGTATGTCAGATTATGCAGTAAGACAGACGGAGAGCGGCTTTATGAAATCCATTACTTCGCTGAGCTACAAGGAGCCATAAGATTTTTGGAGCTGGAAGGACCCACATAGTAGAACCCAATTATTTTCAGATGAAGTCAGACCCAACAATCTAAGGAAGACTCTCCAAGATGGCCAAGAGCATCAGTCCAAGGTCACGTAGAGAAGAGTTTGAGGGTGGGCTGCCCAAGGTCCCAAGGAGAAGGATCTGGGGGTGCCACCTAGATCGTGTAGAGAGTTAGTGACAAAATAGTGTAAGACTCTGGTCTTCTAACTTTCAGTGCAATGATCCAAGAGCTTAAATAAAAACAACATAAGAATAAGGGGCATGGGAGTGTTTGCAGCTGCTGCTACAATGTCCAGCACTGCCTCCAGCTTGCCAAGCTCCAGCAGAAGGTGAAGGGGGTAAGTAAAGAGGTCTCTGCCGGGCTCGGTGGCTCAGCCTGTAATCCCAGCACTTCGGGAGGCGGAGGTGAGTGGATTGCCTGAGCCCGTGGGTTCGAGACCAGCCCAGGCAACTTGGCAAGACCTCGTCTCTACAATAACTAAAAAATCAGCTGGGCGTGATAGCGTACAACTGTAGTTTGGGTTACTTGGAAGGCA
Source organism: Carlito syrichta (assembly GCF_000164805.1). Lineage (NCBI taxonomy): Eukaryota > Metazoa > Chordata > Mammalia > Primates > Tarsiidae > Carlito > Carlito syrichta. The sequence goes on from NW_007248766.1 coordinate 158,606, forward strand.
GAAGGATCGCCTGAGTCCAGCAAGTCGACGCTGGGGTGGCTGTGAGCATGCCACTGCACACCAGCCTAGGCAACAGATTGAGACTTCAACTCAAAGAAAAGAGGTCTCCACACCATGGTCATGCAAAGCAGACTGCCCACAAGTCCCCAGGTGGTCAAGCACCCAGGAAACCACTGGCTACAAAAGCCATTCACAGAGGAAGAACCCTCACTGTGACAGGCCTTGAACTGTGGCATTCTGTGAATTAGACACTATCAACCAACCAATTGGATGGTCTCTATCCAATGCCCATCGACGGTGGATTGGATAGAGACGGTATGGAATGCTACACAGACATAAAAAAGAACAAAATCGTGTCCTTTGTAGTAACGTGAATTTCACAGGAGGCCATTATTTTAAGCAAATTAAACAGAAACCAAATACCACATGTTCTCACTTACAAGTGGGAACTAAACACTGGGCACACACAGGCACAAAGATGGGAACAACAGACAGTGGGGGCTCCCAAAGGGGGAGAAAAGGAAGGGGCAAGGGTCAAAGCTACCTGTTGGGTATCGTGCTCACTGTTTGGATGATGGATTCAGTAGAAGTCCAAACTTTGCCATCAACCAATCTACCCATGTAACAAACTATACATGTATCGCCTGAACCTAAAGCTAAAAAATAAAAAAGTTCACTGAACTTCTCATATGCAAATTTCCTTTCTAGCATCTGGTGCAAGAAATTACTCAGGACTTCAGAATAAATCTGTGCTTCCAGAGCACAGCTAGTGATGCTTTGCAAGAGACAAATGAGACCTATTTGGTCGGCTTTTTGAAGACACCTTCCTGTGTGCCATCCATGCCAGACATGTCACAATTATGCCCAAAAACATCCAGCCAGCATATGGAGAACGACTTAAGAATCCACCACAAGGCCAGGCGTGGTGGCTCAGCCTGTAATTCCAGCACTTGGGAGGCTGAGGCAAGAGGATTACCTGAGTCTGAGGGTTTGAGACCAGCCTGGGCAACTTGGTGTGATTTCATCTCTACAATAAATCACACACACACAAAAAAAAACTAGACAGTTGTGGTGGCACGCATCTGTAGTTCCAGCTACTTGAAAGGCTGAGGCAGAAGGATCGTCGGAGACCAGCAGGTCAAGGATGAGGTGGCTGTGAGCATGCCACAACAGAGTGAGACTCCAACTAAAAAAAAAAAAAGAATCCACTTCGATGGAAGCATTTCATTCTAGAGGGCTCCCAAGGTACTTAAGCATATAACTGTGAGTGCAAAAATAGGGGACAAAAACCAGGTATTGGCAGTTTTTTCACTTTCATTTGTGTGTGAATTTTTAATATGAAGGAAATCTGGGACAAAAAAAGCATTAATGCAAATCAAAATGTTTCAGTGAGTGAGTTTCAGCTGCTCAACTTTATAACAATTATATTAAGCCTGTTAAATTTGTCTGGACAATGCCAGCATTTGAATTTTTAATAGTTCCAGCTACTTGGAAGGGTGAGGAGGAAGGATCGCCTGAGCCCAGCAGGTAGAGGCTGTGGTGGCCGGGAGCGGCCACTGCACTCCAGTCTGGGTGACAGAGTGAGACTCCAACTCAAAAAAAAAAAAAAAAAAAGCAAAGTTCTTATTGATGGCAACTAAATGACGTTTGTAGCTTTTTTTCATACATTAGACTCTATCCATTTTCTATAGTTTTTGGAGTTCTACTACTTGATTTTAATGTTTCTGTCATCTGTGTGTCCTTGTAAGTTTGCTGTTAAAATACATTGAGTGGTGGCTCAAGCCTGTAATCCCAGCACTTTGGGAGGCCAAGGAAAGAGCATTGCCTGAGTTCAGGGGTTTGAGACCAGCCTGGGCAACTTGGTGAGATCTCGTCTCTACAACATATCAAAAAAAAAAAAAATTAGCCAGGCATGGTAACACACACCTGTAGTTCCAGCTACTTGGAAGGCTGAGGCAGAAGGATCATCTGAGCCCAGCAAACCAACACTGGGGTGGCCATGAGCGTGCCACTGCATTCCAGCCTGGGCAACAGAGTGAGACTCTGACTCAAAAAAATAAAATAAAATGAAATAAAATAAAATAAAATACATTGAACTAGGAAAGGAGGGAGGGAGGGAGAGATGGAGGATGAGAAAGAAAAGGTTAACTATTATCATCCTTAAGAATTCAAGGTGATTAAACCAAAGTTTTACTCAAGATTTTGGAGAAACTTTTGCCTCTGGTAGATCACACAAGTAATAAACAGTGGATTAAAACTCAGATTTGACTAATGCCAAAGTTCACATTCTAGACAACTCCTTCTACTGGTAAGCAAATATTTGAAGTGCGTTATGATGCCTTGAGAAAATACTTAGGAATTTTCTTTAAAAGATTCTAGAAAAGTGGACAAGCAGTTTAAGAGAATGGTGGAAAAGAAAACCTTTTCTTTGTATTCCATACTTGTTTACTGTTAGATATTTTTTAATCATTATGCATATTCTTTTAATTATTTGTTGAACTAGTTGATATATTTAAAGAATTTTTCTGAACTCTGAACTCTAAAATGTCATTTATGGACTGAGCATGGTGGCTCACACCTGGTATCCCAGCACTTTGGGAGGCTGAAGCGGGAGGATTGCTTAAGCCCAGGAATTTGAGACCAGCCTAGGCAATCTAACGAGACCTCACTTTTTAAAAAAATAAATAAATTAGCCAGGTATGGCAGACAAGTAGTTTAAGAGAAAGGTGGAAAAGAAAGCCTTTTCTTTGTATTTCATACTTTTTTACTCTTTGATAACATGCCTGTTGTCCCAGCTACTCAGGAGGCTGAGGCGGGACGATTGCTTGAGCCCAGGGAGCGGAGCTGTGATTGTACCACTGTGCTCCAGCTTGGGTGACAGAGTGGAACTCTGAGTCAAAATAATAAATAAATAAATAAATAAATAAAATGTCATTTAATTAAAAGCAACAGAAAAGACAAAATTCTTCTCTTAACTTAAAATTTGTGCTCCCTCTAGGTCGGTATTTTATCTTCTTTGGAACACACCCAGTGTCCCCTCATTCCATATCCTCTGACTATATTTTTACTATATCCTGTGGGTTTGTTACATGACAATTGCAGCTAAAAATATGCTTTTTCTGGTCGGTCCAATTTACTATTTTTGCAAGTGCTCGTTTCACACAATATCTTTATTATGAGGAATTTGCATAGGCCTTTATAGTCCTGTTCACCCAAGAGACATTTATTGATTACCTACCACATACCAGACACCTCATCACCCTGCCGACAGGAAGACAGACATGCAAGCAAAGTGTGACCATCTAGTCAGGGGAATACAAATGAAGACATCCAAGATATGCTTTGAGGACACAGAAGAAAGTAAAATAACCCTGCAAAGGAAGTCAGGAAAGTGTTCATAGAAGAAGTGACATCTAACTTAGGTCTTAAAGGGTAAGATGGAGTTTTCTACACATCCGAGAGGAAACAAGTTATCCTAAACATGTACAAAGACAGTGAGGGGTGAAGAATGAGCTAGAGAATTGATGCCAGGCACAGTGGCTCAAGCTTGTAATCCCAGCACTTTGGGAGACCAAGGTGGGAGGATTACTTGGGCCCAGGACTTCAAGGCCAACCTGGGCAACGTAACGAGACCTCATCTCTACAAACAACAATAATAATAATAAATAGCCAAGCATAGTGGTGCTTGCCTGTAGTATCAGCTACTCTGGTGGCTGAGGCAGAAGCATCGCCTAAGCCCAGGAGGTCGAGGATACAGTGAGCCGTGATTGTGCCGCTGTACTCCAGCCTGGGTGACAGAGTGAGACTCAACTCAAAGAGAGAAGTGGGGGAGGTGGGGGAGAGAGCAAGAGAAAGAGAGAGAGAGAGAATGATCTGTATTCACCAGGATTTTTCAAGAGAAAAGGTGTCAAAATAGGAAACCAGGAAACACGTGCCAGGTGTCAGGGGAAGACGGGGAGCCACAGGTCTGCATGCAGGGTGCAAGAGGCAGACAAAGAGCCAGGCTCAGTGGCTCAGCCTGTAATCCCGTGCCTTGGGCGGCTGAGGTGAGTGGATTGCCTGAGCCCGCGGGTTCGAGACCCGCCTGGACAACTTGGTGAGACCTCATCTCTACAATAAATCAAAAAATCAGCCAGGCGTGGTAGCGTGCACCTGTAGTTCCAGCTACTTGGGAGGCTGAAGCAGAGCGTCTAGGGTGGCACACTTGGGTGATAAAGCTACATAAAATAACTCAAGGACTTGATGACCACGGAAGCAGGAGAATGGACACGTTGGGACCCAAAGGAAGAAGGGATGGTCACAAGGCAAGGCCCAGGGACCTCAGGGGTGGTCAGCAATGATCTGTTTCTTGACCTGGGTGGTAGTTCCCACGGTGTCCGCCATATAAATAATTCATCATGTCGTTTTAGTTGTTTGGGTGTTTATGTTGATTGGACACTGTCAGAGTCGACCAATATCTGGACAAAATACGTGTCTCCTTTTTCAAGGCCTCTGGATGGACCATGGGAGCGTGGCGGTTGAGGCAAGCCTCCGGGTAGCTCAACCATGTTCCAGTCGTACATGAAAGAGCACAGCGCACCGGAGAACCCTGCAAAGGTTATCATGGTAGGGAGGGCGTGGGCTGCTTTAAGGAGATCATCCAGACTCGTGACAGAGAAGAGAGGGAGGTGAGTGGAGAACCTCAGAGGGGTCCCGGGGAAGCGAGGTTCTTCCAGATACGGTCCCCATTTCCACAGCTTCAATCTGGGGGTGATTATCACAGCTTCCCCGAGCTCTGGGTGATGTGAACAAGGCGGGAACTCCTTGTTCAGGAGGTAGGGGAATGAGATCAACGCCATTCTTGGCAAAGGGAAAAACCCGAGGCCTCCCCACTCCAGTGTGGAACAACTCAGGGGAGCATCTTCAAACAAAGGGTGGGTGTTCTTTCAAAAAAGAAGAGTAGGAAGAAGAAGAGATAGGGACCCACTCTGTTGGTGATTCAGTTGTTGCTGGGATAAGGTGTCCACTCCAGTTTTCTGGCTCAGCACCCTTGAAATACATGTTCTCTGGGAACAAAGGGCAGGTGTCTAATGGCCTAGAGAGGAAAGTACACACAGTGCCCTGCAGTGAGACCAAGAGAGAGTTTGTATCCCCCGCCATCTCCAGCTGGAATGTATCACACAGACAGATCCGCGGCCACCGCTGGGCTCAGAGATTCCTTACTGCTTTCCCAAGGCTACCATCTTCTCTCCTTGGTCTTGATGCCCGAAGGGTCAACACCACAGTGTCATCAAGAGAGGGCTTGCATCCGAGGTTTGAGCTGAACTGTGCTGAACTGGGCCCTAGTCCTGGCCTTGCCACCTAAGATCTCTGTGGCCTTGGGGAAATTATTGACTCTCCCTGGTCTTCACCTGTGAAATGAGGACAATAAGAGCTCGCTCAGAGGGTTCATGTATGTATTAAGTGAAGTGATATCCATAAAGCACCTGGCATGGTGCCTGACACTTAGTAGGCACTCAGGAAATGGCTGTGTGTGTCCCTGCTATAATTGGATGAAATTCATAAGCACTTTTAAAAACCTCACAATGAGGTAACTTCCAGAAGGGCTGAAATCAAAAAGATCCACAATGCCTAAGGGTGGTGAGAGCGTGGAGCTACTAGATTGCCCAAACCTCCTGAGGCCAAGGGAACTGGTCCATCAGCCCCAGAAAACTGCTCAGCAGAGTCAACCCAAGCTGAGCACATGTACCCCTTGTGAGGCAGTTGTTCTACTCCCAGGTCTAACGTAAACCCAATGTCCTGGAAGATAAGAGTGGTCATCGCAACACTGTTCATAACAGCCCAAAACTGCCCAAAACAGCCCAAATGTCCATCAACAGTAGAATCAATACATACATCATGGCGTATTTCAACAATGGACTATTACACGGCAATGACATTAAATAGATTCTTACTCGACTCAACAACATGAATAAACGACATGAACCAAGAGTGGGGCAAAAGAAGTCGGGCATGATAGAATATACCCAGGATGCACTCGTTCCTACAGATTTTGAAAACAGGCAAAACTCACCAGTGGGGCTGGTAGTCAGGAACTTGGCTATTCCAGGGACAGAGGCAATGGACTGGTGATTAGGATGGGATGTGAGAGGAACCTCTGGAGTTCTGCAATAATCTATTGGTTGATCTGGAGTTATTGAGTGGTTTCCAAGTGTGTTCACTTCATGATAATTTGGTAAACGTTCTACTTATGACACATACACTTTTTTCTAAGGTGTTACCCTTCAATTTTTAAAAAAAGATTGAAAAGGAAGGAAGGGGGTGAAAAACAATTAAATCCTGATGCTCCCTGAGCTACAGACTCCTTCTCATATAATAAAATGTCTGCCTTTCCTTAAATCTTCAGAAAGATTCCATTGTTTCTTAGTGACAGTGGCTAGTCTTATGTGAGCACTTAACTACGTGTCAGGCATGACTCTAATCGAATAACATGTATCAATTTCTTTAATCCTTATAAAATCTTATGAGTAGAATGGCCAGTTGTGTGTGCTGGATGGAATCCCAATTGACGCCTGTTATTGGAACCTCCTTTGACCCTCAAGAGTGCCAGATTTGAGATGGGCATGACTCACACATATATTCCCAGCACTTTGGGAGGCCGAGGTGAGAGGATTGCCTGAGCCCATGGGTTCAAGATCAGCCTGGGCAACTTGGAGAGACCTCATCTCTACAATAATCAAAAAAATTAGCCGGGCATGATGGCATGTGCCTGTAGTTCCAGCTACTTGGAAGGCTGAGGCTGAAGGATCACCTGAACCCAGCAGGTCGAGGCTGCGGTGGCGGTGAGTGCGCCACTGCACTCCAGCCTGGGCGACAGAGTGAGACTCTGACTCAAAAAAAAAAGTGCCTGAGTTTGGAAAATATTCACACTGCCAATGAGGTAAGGATATCATTATCATTTTTTTAAATAAATGATACACAGAGAATTAGTAGGTAGGAAAGTCAGAATTTGAACACAGGGTTCGGCTCCTCATCACTAGGATAGTCTATATTTCTGGTCCAAATCCTATTATTCTTGAGATTCAATAAATTCTTTTTTTTTTTTTTCCTAATCAAGGTCTCACTCTGTTTCCCAGGCTGGGGTGCAGCGGCAGGATCACAGCTCATAACAGCCTCAATCTCCTGGGCTCAGGCAAGCCTCCCGCCTCAGCATCCTGAGTAGCTGAGACTACAGGTGCATACCATCACATTGGGCTAATTTTTCTATTTTTTTGTAGAGTCAAAGTCTCGCTGTGTTGCCCAGGTTGGTCTCAAACTCCTTGTCTCAAGTCATTCTCCCACCTCAGCCTCCCAAAGTGCTGGGATTACAGGTGTGAGCCACGACGCCCAGTCTGAGATTCAGAAAATCCTTGATGTCTAACTTTTCTTGTTCGTCTACAGTTTTAAGAGCTGCTCGACTCCCACAGTGAAGCCCACGGCTGGCCCACCTCCCACTGGATATTCAGAACGTGAGTGGCACCATCCGCTCCCTTTCCTTTATAAAATGGTCTAAGTTCACTCCCTTTCATGTTTACCAGGGCATTCATCGTGTCTGTGGATCTGTCTCCTGTGTTTCCATCCATTCCTTCAACAAATCATTCATGGAGTTGTGCTAGTTGTCAGGTCCCACTGTCCAGGCTGGCAATAATGTGGTAGAAAACAAAACAAGCCCACATTCTCAGGAGCTGACTATCTGGCAGGGGAAACGATGCCACAAAAATGGTGACATGAACAATTATTCATTAATCTCATGACAAAGAGCGTGAAGAATGTAACTTGGGGACTTGGCGGGGTGCGGAGTCTGCAAAGGCTTCTTGGAAACAGTGATTTTTGAGTTGTGTTCTAAAGGTAAAAGGGTGGGGAAAGGTGTCCTGGGCAGAAGGAACAGTGTATGCAGAGACCCTAAGGATGGAAGGAGCTTGGGAGAGCAGTGCTAGGTGAGGCTGGTAAAAGAGGCAGGGAAGCTGGCTAGATTTTACAGGGCCTGTAGCCCAAATGAGAAGCTTGATTATCATTCCAAGTGCAATGGGAAGGATTTGGACTCACTCAGCAGGGGAATGGCATCATTCTATCTCCCTGCAATGCTTCAACTCCTGGCTTTCAAATCACTGGTGACTCTAAGCCAAGTGAAGAGGGAAACCACTGCCATTCATGCATTCCAAGAGCATAGAATAGTTTTTGAGTGTTTTAAGAACATTTTTTACAAAGGAACAGCCTACCGCTAAATGCGCTTAGTTACCAGGAACCTCTTTATCTTTCTCAGTAACATATTACTGACAGGCATGGTGGCTCGTGCTTATAATCCCTACACTTGGGGAGGCTGAGGAGAGAAGACTTCCAGTTGTTAAGAGACCAGCCTGGGCAACACAGAGACAACTCATCTCTAAGGGAGGGAGGGAGGGAGGAAGAGAGGGAGGGAAAGAGGGCAAGTGGGAAGAAAAGAAAGAAAGTTGGGTATGGTGGCACATGCCTGTAGTCCCAGCTGCTTGGGAGGCTGAGGCAGAAGGAACACCTGAACCCAGGAGGTTGAGGCTGCAGTGAGCCATGATTGTGCCACTGCACTCCAGCCTGGGTGACAGAGTGAGACCCTGATTAAAAAAAAAAAAAAGTTTCCAACATATTATCAACTAGTCTACAGACTAAATCTGTTCGAAGTCCTGGATCACAGCCACCAGCTGCCTAATTCCATTATTCGCTTTGCAGTCTATTGTCTCAAAAAAAAAAAAAAGCACTATTTACATAAACAATGAGAATGGTGTTGCTTGGGGCCCTAAATATGTCCCATTGCTGTCCACTGAGACTTGTACATTTATTTGCCTTTATACTGTACTTTATTTATGAATCTATGCCCCTAATTTATTCTTAAAAAGACTTAAGGAAGCCGGGTTTGGTGGCTCAGGCTGTAATCCCAGCTCTTTGGGAGGCTGAGACGAGTGGATTGCCTGAGCCCACACGTTCGAGACCCATCCAAGCAACCTGGCGAGACCTTGTCTCTACAATAAATCAAAAAATTAACCAGGTGTGGTAGCGCGTGCCTATAGTTCCGGCTACTTGGAAGGGTCGCCGGAGCCCAGCAAGTCGAGGCTGCAGTGGCCCGGAGCGGCCACTGCACTCCAGTCTGGGCAACAGAGTGAGACTCCAACTCAAAAAAAAAAAAAAAAAAGGCTTAAGGAGATGTGTAAGGATAGGGAAAGTAGAACAAGATAGCATAACCAAAAGAGAACAAAAATTCAAAGGATGAGGAAAATCAAAGGAAAAACAAGCGTAAGGCCTTAGACATGATTCAGGAATCAGATTATTCTAAAAATGCGTTCTTGGAGTTTTGTACGCTCAGCTTTATTGTAGCAGCCAATATTGCTGTGATTTCAGGGGGCTGATAAATCAGATCCTTCCTCAGAAGTCTCAGAACCAACTGAGAAGTAGAACCGAGAAGAAAAGCGACATGCTCTTATGTTCTAGGGCAGGACAAGCTGGTTTGGAGAACTGTTCTTGGGTCTGAGGCCCCAAATACTCTTCCACCATGAAGTGTATTGATTTACCGGCTGCCAGAGGCAGAACAGAGGACAACTGCTAACTCCCTTCTCCAAGGAGCAGAACCTGTAAGAAGCAAAAACAGAGAAGAAGACACACTCTTGCCCTGAGGACAGATGGTCCCAAGGCAGCACTGAGAACCTAGATACACCTGTAGTGGCCGTTGTTCCAACGTCCCCATCTGTTAAATTATACTCCCACCTTGGGAACTTATCTATTAAAGGCAGAGAGAAGGGCAGACACAAATCTACAATCATACCTTTTTATAATGTTCCAGAACACAGCTCTTTGCTGGTCTAACCTAAGCAAGCATGTATTTTGCAGCACTTCTCAAAACCACCCGAAGATCTTGTTGAAACGGAGATTCCAATCATTGATGTAGGATGGAGGTTGAGATTCTTTATCTCTCTCTCTCTCTCTCTTTTTTTTTTCGAGTTGGAGTCTCACTCTGTCGCCTAGGCTGGCATGCAGTGACACACTCACGGCCACCACAGACTCGACCTGCTGGGCTTAAGTGATCCTTCCGCCTCAGCCTTCCAAGTAACTGGAACTACAGGCGCACACCACCATGCCTGGCTAATTTTTTGTGATTTATTGTAGAGACGAGGTCTCACCAAGTTGCCCAGGCTGGTCTCAAACCCCCGGCCTCAGACAATCCTCTCGCTTCAACCTCCCAAAGTGCTGGGATGACAATGAGTGCTTATTTCAATGAGCTTCCAGGTGATGCCGATGCCACTGGCCCACAGGCCACACTTTGAGGAGAAATAAAAGGGATCACATCTAGAACTGAGATGCAGCTGGACTCGGTGGCTCAGCCTGTAATCCTGAGCCTTTGGGAGGCTGAGGTGAGTGGATTGCCTGAGCCCGCGGGTTCGAGACCCACCTGGGCAGTGAGACCTCATCTCTACAATAAATCAAAAAATCAACCGGGCGTGATAGCATGCGCCTGTAATTCCGGCTACTTGGAAGGCTGAGTCGGAAGGATCGCCAGAGCCCAGCAGGTCGAGGCTGCGGTGGCCGAGCGGCCACTGCACTCCAGTCTGGGCGACAGAGTGAGAATCTAACTCAAAAAAATAAATAAAAATAAATAAATAAAATAAAAAATAGAACTGAGATGCTTAACTGCGGTCCACACCAACCTTTTGATTCCAGCGAGTCTGCATCCACGGATGACAAAAACACACACCTATATTTGTCACCAACTTCTAACTGAAATTGACCATTTCTTTCTATTCTGAACTGATAAAGCTTGGATGGTCAACTCCTCCAAAGCTCATGCTGAAATGTGACCTCCAAAGTTGGAAGCGGGTCCTAGTGGGAGGTGGTTGGATCGTGAGGGTGGATCCCTCATGAATGGCTTGGTTCCATTCCCATGGCAATATGTGAGTTCTCCCTCTATTCATTCACAAGACAGTGGGTTGTTTAAAAGAGACTGGCCACCTTCTATCATGACTGTAAGCTGTGGTCTCACCAGATGCCCAGCATGCTGGTGTCATGCAAAGCCGAGACAAAATAAACCTCTTTTCTTAACAAATTACCCAGCTACAGCAACGCAAAAGGAATCGGTACATGAATGTAGGAACAAACCATGGTAGTATGCTCAGTACCTGTGCTTTCATCACCAACCAAAATCTCAGACTCCTCCCAATCTCTTTATAGTCAGATATCTCCACACATCACTTTATGATATCTCCAAGCATCACTCGTGACTGGGGATTGCAGCAGTGATGAGATCTACTGCCAGTTCCTGTTGTTTAATGTGTTAATAAAGAGGCGTGTACATTGCTATCTCACAAATTAACAAATGGGCTCTTTTTAATATGGTGATGGCTGTATTTCATTGTAATTGGTTTCCCTCATAATTCTATGTATTTCCGTTTTAATTAAAAATGTCATTCTGGGAAACCATTCCAAGATATCGCCAGAATTCCCGGAAAACGTGGTACATAAAAGGTTAAGAACCCAGCCAGGCGCGGTGTCTCACGCCTGTCATCCCAGTACTTTGGGAGGCAGAGGTGAGAGGATTGCCTGAGCCCAGGGGTTTGAGACCAGCCTGCGCAACTTGGCGAGACTTCGTCTCTACAAAAAATTTTTTAAAAATTAGCTGAGCATGGTGGCACACACCTGTAGTTCCAGCTACTTGGAAGGCTGAGGTGGAAGGATGGCCTGAGCCCAGCAGGTTGAGGCTGTGGTGGCATGAGTGTGTCACTGCAGTCCAGTCTGGGCATCAGAGTGAGACTCTGACTCAAACAAAAAAAAAAAGGGGGGTTAAGAATCCTTGATATGGAAGGAAGGGCGGCCAGAAGTAGCCACTAGCCCATGGTGGTGACGGTGTACTTTATGGCTGAATTCTGGAGCCAGTCAGCCCGGGTCTGAATCCTCCTTCTGACAAGGTGTGAGACCTTGGGCAAGTGTCTTGGAAGCATGTATTGCAAAGAGGGTGGCCAAAGGAATCAATGGGTTACTGTCTTCAAGTTGTGTGACACAGTGCCAGGCTCAGAGTGAATACCCAGTCATAGGAAATCTGAGCACCACATTCAGAAACTCAAGTGCACAGTCATCTATTCAATGCCCACCTAGGAAACAGAGACAGATACTGCAAAATCCCTGTTCTCATAGAGTGCACATGTTCAATGAGCATGATAGCAGATGAGCCAACGGAAACAAAGAGTTTAGTCTCAGAACACAGGAAGGTACCGTGGGACCCAGAGGAAGGAACTCCTGGCTGAGTGGGGAAAAGGAACAAAAACTTTGCAAAATGCTCATCAAACACTTCCCCAAATCATTCTGACATCAGCAAATGCGTTCTACTTCCTCCCGGTTGCGGCTTCTGCTGATTTCTTGCTTAAATCCCACCAAAAGCTCAGCATGCCTTTTAAAAGCTCAGTGCCCAGGCTTCTTGTTGGCATTTTTCTATTTTATGAGAGCTATTCCTGTGTAGTCTGCACTCTGCTGGATGCTGACTTTCCACAATGCCATAATTGCCTGACAGGTTTATGTCAATGCCAGCACCTTGCCAGGAGAAAAGAAACACCCCTCTCCCTGAAACCCAGGGGCTGGCCTGCCCAAACCAGGGCACTGCATACTCTTCCTGGGTACAGCAACCCTTCAGCCTGCAGGGCACAGTCGGAAAACGAGTCCTGCAGGAAAGCAGCTCTGAGTCAGACATGAAGGTCATTATTTCCTCAGGGCTCCAGTGCCAGCAATTTGGGGATTCCTGGATGTTTTTGTCAGGCAATTAGTACAAGTAACACCAATAGCTCCCATTCGCTGGGCGTCTCGATGTACCAAGCACTCACCACGCACCGTGTTTCCCATTTATATTAATCTGCTAGTGTTGTCGTAACAAAGCACCACAGACTAGGTGGCTTAAACAACGGGAATTTATTTTCTCACAGAAAGCTAGAAGCCCGAGATTGAGGCGTCACCTTGGTGTCTTCTGAGGCCCCTCTCCTTGGCACGCGGATGGCCATCATCTTCTCCCCATGTCGTCACACGGTCTTCCCTCTGGACTGGCTATGTCCTAATCTCTTCTTGTAAGAAAGTCAGTCTTACCAGGCACAGTGGCTCATGCCTGGAATCCCAGCACTTTGGGAGCCTGAGGCAGGAGGACCGTTTGAGCCCCAGAGTTTTAGACCAGCCTAGGCAACACGGCGAGACCTTGTCTTTAAAAAACCATCAAAAAATTAGCCAGGTATGGTGGCTCGCGTGTGTAGTCCCAGCTACTCAGGAGGCTGAATCAGAAGGATTGCAAGAGCCCAGGAAGTCGAGGCTGCATTGAGCTATGAACATGAGACCCCGACTCAAAAAAAAAAGGCCAGTCATATTGGATTGGGGCTTACCCCAATGACCTTACCTTAATTTAATTAGCTCTTTAAAGACCTTATCTCCAAACAGAAGGACATTCTGAGGTCCTGGGGTTTAGAATCTCAACATGTGAATGGGTGGGGGACAAAATTCCGCCCATAACACCATGTAAGCCCAAGGAATCTGTTGTAGATGAGGCTCTTGGTCTCTAAAGATTAAGTGATTTGCCTAAGCGCACTCAGCCAGGGGAGCTGAGATATGGAGCCAGGCACTTTTGAGTCCACTCGCAGTCCCCCGTCCACTCCACCAGCTTTCTCCTGGCATGGTCTCTGGACTTACCTGAGGGGCTTGGAGATTCCCAGGTCCTTCCCCCAGAATATCTGAATCAAAGCCCCAGAGGAGGGAGCTTAAGACTCTGCATTTTTTGCAGACTCCGGTTCACCATAAGAACCTCTCCACTACACCATGTAGTCTACCCACTTCCCGCGTTCTAGATGCTTCTCTCAAGGGATGGAGGAATGCTGTCTGCAAAGTCTCTGTTTCCAGGGGCACCTACATTTCCCTAGAGGAGCTGATCTGTAGCAGGACTTGATGCTGTTCCCAGGCGAGTCAGGTTGTAGAGCATCCCACCCCATTCCACCCCACCAAGCCTTTCCTTCCTCCCAGTTGCAGCCTCCCCACAGCCTGGTCCCAGCCTCTGAAGCCCACTGCCCCAGGGGTTCCCAACTGGCTCCACCAGTGACCTGAAGGCTTGAGAAGGATACAGGCCAGAGATCCCCGTCTCTGGTAGAAGCAGGGTGAGAAGCTGAGCTCAGTCAGCCTGTTCCCCTGACCACTTCCCTCAGCCTCTGGTTCCAGAAGCTCCGAGAACACCAGGGCTCCCCTCAAAACTCGGTTTGCAAACCACCGTCGGAAGCCGTGCATAAGTGGAACGTATTCTGGGGTCCGTTTTGTTGTTGAATAGCTTTATGGAGGGATGAATGAATCCAACAAACTGCTCATAAAGTAGAGAGTTTGATAAATTTTAGCACACGTGTACACCTATGAAACTGTCACCACAATCAGGGGGATGAACACATTCATCACACCCCGAAGTATCTGCAGGCCCCTGAGTAAGCCCTCTCCTTGTCCTCCTCTATCCCTCCCTACCCAGCATGCCTCCACCCTCTACACCTCCAACCCTCCCCACCCCCCACCCCATTCCAGTCAACCATTGTTTGGTTATTTGAATTTAAATTAAGCAAGTCAATAAAATTAAAAAGCAGTCATTCGGTAACAATAGCCACATTTCAAATGTCCAACAGCCACACGTGGTTACCATATCAAACAATACAGGTAGTGATCTTTCCTACCATTGCAGCAAGGTCTAGGGAACAGCCCTGCTCTAAGTATGAGATCCTTTTCCCTTTTATTTTGCTAGATAAACGTGGTCCAAATATCTTCCTGAACTTTCCTTTTTTAAGCCACATGTGGTTATTGGAGGCTTTGTGGACGCCAGGCTACCAAGCATTTTAGAAATGTTATGTCATTAAATAATCACAGTGGCCCTATGAGTTACGAACAATTAACGCCCTCATTTTACAGAAGAGAAAGCTGAGGCTTCAGGAGGCTAAGTGCATGGGAGAGCTGGTCTGCCTTCCAGCCTTGCCCTTAGCTCTGCGTTATTTCTGGGGCAGCATAGCAGAGAGATAAGAGCACCACAGGGGAGTCTAACCATGTGGGCTCCAATCCCGGCCCAACCTCCTTCCAGCTGTGTGATCTCAGGGAAGTCATCAGTGATCAATGCTGCAAGTCCCTCAGCCGTAAAAATGAGAGAAATAACAAAACCTGCCCCATGTGAATGAGTTAAAAATATAGAAAGCATTTAGGATGGTGCCCGGCACACAACAGGTTTGATATGTCTCTCTCTCTCTCTCTCTCCAGAGTCTCACTGTCACCCAGGTTGGAGCACAACGACATGCGCACGGCCACCGCTGCTTCGACCTCTGGACTCAGGTGATTCTTCCACCTCAGCCTTCCAAGTAGCTGGAACAACAGGCACGCATCACCATGCCTGGCTAATTTACTGATTTATTGTAGAGATGAGGCCTTGCCAAATTGCCCAGGCTGGTCTCGAACCCATGGGCTCGGTCAGTCATCTCACCTCGGCCTCCCAAAGTGCTGGGATTATAGGCATGAGCCACCACGCCCTGCCAAGTGTTTCTTATTTCATACCCTTCTCCTCACCCTTATCCCAAACTCCTTCGTGCAACATTCCAGTTTCTAAGAAATAAAAGCACATGCCCTAACTGATTAGGCAGGTGTTCATCCCTTTATTCCCTCTCGCCTCTTCTAAGTCCCCAAGAAGCACAAGGGCCACGCATGCTCCATGCTGTGTCACATGCAGTGATGGATCACGTCCCCATGGTTCCCGGCTTGATATTTCTGCTCAGACTTTTCCCTAGTGATCTGTAAGTCATTTTCTTTTCTTTTTAAAGTATGGACAGGAGTATTTGAGGAAACAGAAGCACAGAATCATTTTCCCTCTCCACTGGCTTTTCAGAAGAGGTAAATGATGTCAGATTCATAATTTGTTCCTATTCTCCACCTTCCTTTCTTCACTGCCTTTGAAAATGTTTCAAGTCCCATCAGAACAAGAAGGCAGGTGCTTTCTCAAGGAAATTCAAATAACTTATTATCACTGTAAGAATCATCGTGACAGACTATCATTGCAAGAATCATTAAGTCTTGGTGTAAAAAATCCATTAATGGAAACTTAGTTTGGGAAGAACAGATTTACTCAGAACCGCAGGCTTGGCCAGGCAGAAGATGGGGCCCTTTTCTCAGCGATGGGACAGAAATGACCCCCCTTGGGGAACAATTTCTTTTTCCTTTAAGCTCCACTCCCACTCTCTGCCTACCCCCAACATTTGACTCTGAAAGAAGACCTTTATTTCTTAGCAGAAGATAGAGGAGGGAGGTCTACCTTACTCCACTTTCTACTGACACTGAAGTCAGCAGTACAAACAGCCTCTGACTATAGAATTGGACAAGAAGTCCCCTTGGGCTTCAGCAGGTATTAGGCCACATTCCATGGCCAGAAAAAGTTCTAATAACAAACACGCATGCACACACACAAGCATGCACACACACACACTTATTATACACATACATACCCACACACACAAGCATGCACACATACACAGTTATACACATACATACCGACACATACACACACTTTAACATAAGCATATCTTCAACCTTGTTACTTTCGAATGATGCAGTTTCCATTCTAAAATAACAAAATTTGTATCCAACCTGAAAGTGTTAAGGACCCATTCCTGGTTACCCAAACGAACACTTTTTAAATGGATAGAGTTTATATTAGTCAAACCGTAGCATCCATCCCAGGAGCATGAAAAAGTTTTTCTTAGGTACATATTGATCCTTAGAAACACAATTTTATTTTCTCAGACAATTAAAGGGAGATTATGCCACTGGGCCTAAGGAGATGGTATCACTTCTTATCACCTGGTATTCAATAGATAGTTATCTTAATTTAAAAGACCCCAAAGGTCAATACTTATTTAGTTCCTTGCAATCATCTGTTTTGCCATAATTCTGCTCCTCTATTTAATTTCTTTATCTGCGGCAGCACTTTTCAATTTGCATTTTGCAGAATAGTAGATCCAAGAGGTGTTAATAAGTGCCCCTGGGGTGGTGAAAAGCAAGTGGTTGTATAAGCAAATAAGTTTGGGAACTGCTGGGCTAAAGGAAATTTAAAAGACTTCTTTACTGCAGGACTTCTCAGAGCCTTTACTATGCTAATGTGTGTTATGACTCAGAGAGGTCACCAGGCTTAGAGAGGTAAGTTTGCAAAGTATAGGGCACAGAATCTGGCGCAAAACAACCACAAATCAATGTTAGCTTTTATAATTTGCTACCCAGTATCATAATTTGAGGCTTTCACAAACTGATGGTTTTAGAGTTCTCCTCCTTTTCTAGAACAACTCCCTGGACTTAATGTTCCATGGAACTCACTTTGGGAAAGGCTAATCTACTCATCAACTCATCTACTCATCGTTCCTATTACTATTTAACAAGCTATTGTTCTCATTTTCATGAGCAAAGAGAAAAGGTGAAATATGGTGCCAAGTGTAAGTACACAAAATATAAAAGAATCTTATTTCCAATTTTGGAAGCACTTACAGTCTGCGGTCAAGACTAGTTCCTTTCTGGGCAGAGTATCATTTATTCTGCTTCCGTCATCAGAGCTAATGATTCTCAACTAACAGTTTCACATGGTCTCAATTATTTTACCTCTACCCAGAAAATGGGCACATCCATGCGTGGGGATCATCTTTTAAGGGCAGGGCTAGTGGATGAAGGAAAGCCGTCTGTCTTTCTAAGGTTGAACACGTTCAGCAGCCATGGTTGGTATTTGTTTAGGGGTAGGTCAAACTTCATAGAGAAAGTCCACAAGTCACATTTCCTTAAGTCATTCCTTCAACCATTCATTCACTAAAATACACACAAATATATGTATATGATAGGCCCATTATATATCAAATACCACTTGAGGCACTGAGGATAAGACAGGAAGTAGATGACACTCCTGACCTCGTGGAGTTTACATTCTGGTGCAGAAGAGAGACTACACAAATAAATGAGTACTTATACTATGTCAGTGTGAGCACCCTGGAAAAGAGTAAATTAGGGGCCAGGCTTGGTGGCTCAGCCTGTAATCCCAGTGCTTTGGGAGACCGAGGTGAGTGGATTGCCCGAGTCTACGGGTTCAAGACCCGCCTGGGCAACTTGGCAAGACCTCATCTCTACAATAAATCAAAAAATTAGCCGGGCGTGGGAGCGGGTGCCTGTAGTTCCAGCAACTTGGAAGGCTGAGGCGGAAGGATCGCCGGAGCCCAGCGGGTCGAGGCTGCGGTGGCCGGGAGCGGCCACTGCACTCCAGTCTGGGCGACAGAGGGAGACTCCAACTCAAAGAAAAAAAAAAAGGATAAATTAGGACAAGGGGATTAGGAGGTGCCCGGATGGTGTGGGGGGGGCATTACTTTAAATAAAAAAGTCTTCACTTGTAAGTTGATATTTGTTCAGAGAGCTGAATGCAGCAAAGAACAAATCGTGCGGGAGGGGGGAACTTGATTGGAGCATCGGAAAAATGGCCAGAGGAGCTTGGCTGGAGTGGAGCCTGAAGGGCCACCGCCAGGCACTAGCAAACCACATCCCCTCCCTTTTCCCGGAAAGGGGCCCAAACCCAGCCCCCGCCTAAAAGGGCGACCCGGCAAACAAAGGGGGCGCCTGAAACGGCACCTTCCGGGTTCTTCTTCCACAGTCGGTTCACCTTTTCCCACCAACCTGGATGGAGCTCTGCCAGCCGACCTATAAACGACTGACAGGTCGCCCTAAGCCCCCATAAAAGCTGCCGCGCCCTTGCCTGGCCCTACAGCCTGACCCTCAGGTCCTGGAGCCACCGCGTTCGACCCATTATTAAATCTCTTGGCCTTAACGGGTGTTGAGTCTCACTGTGCGCCACCGTCTTTCAGAGCCAGCAGCAGGGAGAATTGTAGAAGACAGAGAGCCAAGAGTAAGGAGGAGGGAGAGGGGATCAGATCACACAGGGCCTTGTGGGCGTTGGTAAGCGCTTTGGCTTTTCTTCTGCAGGATTCTGGGCGGTGGAGCACCAGGATCTGATTTTTTTACAAAGGATCACACTACCTGATGGATTGAGCTTAAACATGGTGGCCATAGAAGGACAGGAAGCAAGGGGCAGATCCAGGCACAAAAAGCCACTGTGGTTTGGACCCAAGAGGCAGAATGGAGGAGGCTCCAGGAACGAAAGGAATGACCGGAAAGTACCATCTGGCAGGCTGCTCACCATCCAACAGTCTCTGCAAGCAGGGCTAGTGGATGAAGGAAAGTCGTCTGTCTTTCTAAGGTTGAACACGTTCAGCAGCCATGGTTGGTATTTGTTTAGGGGTAGGTCAAACTTCAGCTTGCTAGCAATGTGCCGTCTTCTTCCTGTCCAAAGAAATGCATGCAATCAGGTATAAATCAAGATGCCTCGTGGATTACCATAGTTACAGGTGCCTGGCAACCAGGATTAGATGGATGGTCATTGATCTACAGGCTCCTGAAGGCCCTTAGGAATGTAATGCACTGTAAAGGACATCCAAGTCCCTAAAATAATCCAAACAGAGGGGAAAACATTCAGACATCATCTCATTCTATCTGATTGGCCTTTGCCTCCCAAAAACAGAAGCCAGCTCGTAAGCCCAACACCAGATTCAGGTTTTAGGCGTTTACACCTTAGATAGGGGACTACCCAACTAGCCATTAGCTGAATGTTTCAGAGAACAGGTACAATTTTTTTTTTTTAGTCAGGGTCTCACTCTGTTGCCCAGGCTGGAGTGCAATGGCATAATCACGGCTCACCACAGTCTTGACCTCCTGGGCTCAAGTGATCCTCCCACCTCAACCTCCCAAGTAGCTGGGGCTACAGGCATGCACGACCACACCTGGCAACATTTTTTATATGTTGTAGAGATAAAGTCTGGTTATGTTGCCCAGGCTGGTCTTGAACTCCTGGGCTTAGGCAATCCTCCCACCTCGTCCTCCCAAGGTGCTAGGATTATAGGCGTGAGCCACTGTGCCCAGCCAGGTACAAGGTCTGAAGGCCAAATCAAAGAAAATAACTAGGAAGACAAAGGAAATGAAAGTCATGAAAAAGATACCTGACAGATTAATGCTGGAGTAGAGAAGGGAACAAAATATGAGACAGAAACTAAGTGAAAGTGATAATGCATGGGTCATCAGGCAATGATCCATGGAACAAATCGGCCTACTGTTTTTCATAAATGATGATTTATTGGAAAACAGTCACATTCATTCCTTTATATATCATCTATGTCTACTTTTGTGGTACAGTGGCAGAGTCGAGTAGCCATAACAGAGACCTTGATGCCCACGAAATCTCAAGTATTTACTGCTTGAACACTTACAAAAACAGTTTGCCTAGTCTAGGATGTTATTCCCAATGGAGGATTTATGGTTGCTATTTCTTGCTCACCAGAGTACATGGCCCAGTTTAAGTCACTGAACTATGGGTGGAACATAAGGAATGCTTAAGAAATATTCACAAGTCTCAGAGATATACCCAGCATCACTTTCATAACGAGGAGAGGCAAGAAGTCCCCTAACAATATCCTTGGTTCCTTACCTTAGCTAGCAATGTGCCAGACGGTATTTAGACATCAGGCCCTAACATGACACAGAAGAGCAAAGAAACCATGGGAAATGGGTGAGAGACAGGAGGGGGGGCCGTGGGGAACTGTATCAGGCTCTCAACACTTAGTTCACCGCTATGGACTGAATCGTATCTCCCCAAAATTCATGTCTTGAAGCCCTACCCCCCAGCATGATGGTATTTGGAGATGGGCCTTTGGAGGGTAATTAGGTTTAGGCGAGGTCATTAGAGGAGGGAACCTCATAATGGGATGAGTGCCCTTGTCAGAATAGACACCAGAGACTCGTTCTCTTTCTCTCTCTACTCTGTGAAGACATAGTAAGAAGACAGCCACCTGCAAGCCAGGAGAAGAGCCCTCACCAGAACTCAACCATGCTGGTACTCTGACCTCAGATTCCTAGCCTCCAGAGCTGTGAGAAAATACATTTCTGTTTTACAAGCTACACAGTCAATGGTATTTTGTTATGGCAGCCTGAGATGCCTGAGACATTCGTCAAACTGTTTAACCCAACCATTAGAGTGTGACTCTGGGAGCAACTGAGTGATCGTGGCTGCCGAGAGTTCACAGAAATATCACACTCCCTTCTCTATTATATGACTAGTTTTTCTTCTTTCCCTATCTCCAGGAAGCCCAAATTTCAATCTTATCTCTTCCAAGCACCCAACCAGAAGTCAACCAGGAAAGTGGGAACCAGTACAAGATGCTAGTTACAGTTTTCCAAAAAATTCTTCCTAGTTAATGGTCCATGGGCATCAATCAATGTCCCCAGGTTTCCCTGCAGCGCTTCCATTTGCTGCTGATCATTTGCTGGAATCAGAGGCCTTAGAAACAGGCCCTGATAATCTCCTAAACTAGCCAAGGCACAAAACAAGGATTCTGTTGTTTGTTTGTTTTCTTTCCTGCAACCTTAGTTTATTGGAGAATTCTGAGTTGGTCATGAGATTAGTGACCATAAGTTGCCACCTCTATTGGGTTGGGAGGGTTTTGAGAGATTTGAGACCCTGAATAATTCAAAAAGCTGCTCTAGACTTTCTGGGGAAAAGGGGAAAACAAGGACTGTATTGTAGCTTCAACACACACACACACACACAGTGCATTGACCATACCAAGGGAAGACAGAGAAACACCTACTGTCTCCCTAACCTTTATACATAAGTCCCAGAAACACTCTAAACGCAAGAAAAGGCAGTAGAGACAAACATTTTGCTTTACGAGGTTCTCCAAACCCCGAGTCTCTTCTGAAAGGCTGTCTAGCCAGACAGCTTTTTTATCTTCTGTTGGGAGATGGAGTTGAGCTTGATTTGATGACAAAATAATTTAAGACCTTTCTCTACAAACATTGCTCCAAGACCTGAAAATGCTGTTGACAATGCTGGAATTGCTTCTTGATGCCTGGGGGTGATACAAATAATTCACCCCTAAAAGACAGGCACAGTTGTCTCTGGGGTCCTGCCCTGGTGCAGCATGACTGCCTGTCCTGTTTCTGCTCCTCGGGTCACACTGTAATAGGATGACCCCCTCCTATAGGTAGTTCATTTTTCCTTTTCTCAAGAGCTGTGGGCAATGGTGGTATTTTTCTGTCATGGGCTTTGCTTTTTTCTCGAGAGTTTTCTGTTCCGAGATTGCTTATTTCTCATACTTTCTGTTGCTTTGTGAAAACTGAAAGAGAGAGAAATGCTCCCAGTTTCTGGTTCCCTGTGGGGAAAGCAAAGGCAGGGTCCACAAGTTGTCCTCCACCAAGCTGGAGTCAGTGCTCTTTGGAATTTTACCTCTTCTTTCAAAGATGGGTGAAGGTTAAAATACATATTTAAATTGAACTGGTCTGAAAGAGACTACTAGAAAAATAGGCAAACCATGAAGAGGTCTAAAGCCAAGAGAGAAATGCAAAGGGTCAGTAAACATGCTAATCAATGTTAAATTTCACAATAAAGGACATTGCAGATGAAAATTCAGACAATAAGACTTGAATTTTTATCCAAAACATAATCAGTTATTTTTATTTTATTTTTAAGATAATACCCAAGGTTTATAAAGATAATAGCTACAGGTCATGTGGGTGGGGAGAATAATGGCATCATAATGCCATACAGTACTGGACTCAAACAATACAAAGTATCCTCATACAATACAGTAAAATCGAAAATTGTTTTTAAAATACCACTTTCTAGAAGGTAATTTGGCAATATATTTTTAAATTTTATAATTTTGCATAGCCTTTTTACTCTAGAAATATGGGATTCCACTTCTATAGAGATAGACTAAAGAAATAATATAGATGGACAGGACTAATAGTGGACAGGATGGTTAATTTTATGTGTCGGTTTGGATGGGCTACAATGCCCAGATATATTAGCCAAACAGTATTCTAGATGCTTCTGTGAGGGTGCTTTTGGACGAACCTAACCTTTAAATCAGGAGACTTTGAGTAAAACAAATCGCCCTCCGTAATGTGAACGGGCCTCATCAAATCAGCCAAAGGCTTGCATAGAACAAAAGACCTAAGCCTCCAGAGTAAGGAGGGTCCTGCCAGCAGATGGCCTTTGGGCTTGAACTGCAACTTCAGCTCCTCCTTGGGTCTCCAGCCTACTAGTTTACCCTGCAGATTTTGGACTTGCAGATTTTGATAAGCATGTGAGTCAGTGTCTTAAAATCTCTCTAGATACATAGATGATAGATAAGTAGATGATATAAATGGATGGATGGATGGATGGATGGATGGATGGATGGATGGATGGATAGAGATAGAAAATAGAGATAGATACAAGATAGATAGATAGATAGTAGAGATGGATAGATAGAGGTAGACAGATAAAAAGATAGATATGAATGGATAGATAGAGCTAGATAGATGATAGAAATGGATGGGAGAGATAGAGAGACAGAGAAAGAGATGGGTAGATAGATGCTAGAGAGGTAGATATAGAGATGGATGGAAGGATGGATGGATGGATAGACGGATGGATAGACAGACAGACAGTCATAGATAGATGGATGGATAGATATAGAGATGGATGGATAGATATAGATGGATAGACAGATGACAGATTAGATAGATAGATAGATAGGATAGATAGATATTAGAGATATGTATGCACACATATGAATACACACACGCATCCTATTGGTTCTGTTTCTATAGAGAACCCTGACTAATACAATGGGCAATTAGAAATAGCTGTCTTCTTTCCCTCAACCTTGCACCTTCAAACCACTCTAAGGAGTTGATTCATCCTGTTTCTTGGAAAAACTTGGGTGAATCTCTCAATAGTTGTGGTCATTTTCCCATAATGAAAAGTCCTCCGATCACTTCCAGTCACAAAAGTGAGTCCACTTTTTTTGTGTGTTGACTCTCATATAATGATAATACAAACTGCAAATGTCACCTAGAACTCCGGTTCCTCTTCTCTGACCCCAGGGCCTGCCGTGTGTGGGGCTGCGGGAAGCTTTGTCTTTGTCTTCGTGGTCTGGTTCCTCTAACCTCCTCCCCACTCTCAGGCTGCCTCCTGCTCCCCCAGGGGTGGCAGGGAAGGAGAGGCAGGTGCAGAAGAAGCCTCACCTGACAGGCGCTAACAGGACAGGGCGCCAGCTTCCACTCCACTGCAGCTGTGTAAAGACTCCTTTTCGTGGGGGTAAGTTTGTGGAATCTTCAGAGACGCCACTCCGCCTGCTCCAGCCCACCATGTGGCCTTTTCCCTGCTCTTTCTTAGTATGGACAGTGCCCATCTCACTCCATACAGACTTTCTCTTTCTCCTCCCACTCACCCCTCCCCGGGTAGCCTTTAAAATGGTTCTTTCCCTCATGTGGTCACAATCATCCACAGGCGACAGGCTTCATTCATTCCCTCAGAGTGAGCCCAAAGTTTCTACAACTGAGGTTCTCAGAGAGCACACACGCATGTCGAAGCACCGTCTCTTGGGTAGCACTCAGACAAAGTTCACACCTCCTTTTGGGTCCTGGTTGGGTGGCCTACCTAGCCTCTCTCTCTGGAACGCCAAAGTCGGTGGCACAGACAGGATTCCCATTTTAACATCCTTTGGTATGACCTCCAGACATTAGAAGGTAATCTCAGTTGTACAGGTGTCAAAAGTTAAGTGGCAGAGAAGTTAACTCAGCTTTCTAAGATCACACAACCAAGCTGTGGCAGAGCATGGATTGGAACTAATAATCGCCCATCTACAGTTCAAGCTCTTGGCATCCTATTACAGCTGTCTTGATAAAAAGACTTTCAAAGAGAGTCAGCCTTGGCTGGGCACAGTGGCTCACACCTTTAATCCCAGCATTTTGGGAGGTTGAGGCCGGGGGATGGCTTGGGCTTAGGAGTTTGAGAGCAGCCTGGACAACATAGTGAGACTTCATCTCTCCAAAAAAAAAAAATTAGCTGGGTGTGGTGGAGACATTCCTCTAGCTCTGTGTTCCACAGTATGGGGGCTGAGGTGTATTCCCTTCCTCACCACTTAGTCAGACCTGACTTGGGCCAGTCTGCGCGGACTGTGGGCCTGCCAGTCTCCAGTGCAGCCCAGACCCCTCGGCCTAGGCAGTCTCTCTGCATCTGGGAATAAGGAATAGCATAGTCTATCTTCATGCCTCACTCTCCTAATAGATATGAGGAAAGCACCAAGTAAGCACCAAACATCACTACGTGTCTATAAAAGTCATTATAAACATCCCGGGGAAAGAGAGAAAAACAAAGCATCTCTACTTACAGGGTAAGAGAGAAGGAAACAAAACCATTCCAAGTATTTGCTTAATCACACTTCTGTCCTGGGAGGGGGACGTTACCTGTAAATCTTTCCTGTGTGATTCCTGGGAAGCTAATGGATCTCTCCCTGGACATTGAGGTGGGTAAGTCCCTGACGGCTGCAAGAGAGAGCAGAGCCACGCGTTTCTGTGCGAGCCTGCTGGAAGCACATCAAAGGGGCTTTGTTTAAACCGGGACACACCCGCCCAACCGACCCTACCCCCTCATCCTCTTGCATCTTCTGACTCATTTGGTGGAATCTGCAGCGAGCTCGGCGGCTGACCCCAGAGGTCACCCCACAAGCACTTTCCTGTTTGAAACTTGTTCTACCGGCCTGCATTTCCCCGGGCTCTGAGTCATTATCCTCCAGCCCAGAGATCTACACTCGAATTAGATGAAAGAGGTTTCCTATCGGTCCACCATTCTGAGTACAAAGGCAGCAAGGTTTTTTGTTGTTATTTAGATTTGCTTTCCGTTTGTAAAAGTTAAAAAAAAAAAAAAAGAAACCACGTTGTACTATTTTTCTTATTACAAAAGCAATACGTCTGTCATAAAAAATATTCAAACAGTACAGAGACAGAATGGAGAAATAAAAAGCGCCCATTACTGCATCAAACAAAGAATAAGCACAATGAGCATGTCAGAGTACATTTTTCCAGACTTCTTTCTCTGCAGAGATATACCCATTTAGGGTTGCAAAAGGAGATCCCACAGAACATCCTGGTAATAAATCTGCTTTTTTTTTTCATTTGGCACTATGTTGAGAACATTTTTCCATGCCATTAAATATCTACATGACTTTCGTCTCTCTCTCTTGCAATATGAACAAAGTAAGTGTGGTGGTTCTGTCTAAATAGAAAAGCAATTCGCACTTAAAATTCCATGACCTTTCCTCCAGCCATGGCTCTCTTGAGGGCATTACAGGAATACTATGGGTCCATCCGAAGAATGCATGCTTGAGTTTTTCCACCTGAAAAGTAAGAACATTGCTAGCATTCTCTCTAAACAACTCAGAAGAGTTATGACTGGAACTGGTTTGGAGAACTTCCTAACACTCAAGTGGACATATGTTCCCATCTCTTGTGTCATCAAGTCAAATCAGCAGAGACCCTGATACAGAGACCCGCTAATGTCTGTCCATATCGTCACAGCCCCTAGAGAAGTGCAAGGGCTCAAGCTCTCCGGTACAGTCCTGAGCAATATTCCTGAGAGCTAATAAAAGACACACTTCCCCTCATCTCCTATGCACTCCCAGTAAGTAGCTTCAGGAGATCCTTGACTTCCCTGTAGACTATACCCAATCAACTGAAAGATGCAGATCCCCATCTACTCTCTTTTTCTGAGTGGTTATTCGTTTGAATAATGCAGCATCAGTGAACTCTTAAGCCTTGTGATTTGTATAACTTTTGTATCATTGTAATCATAAGTTTTGTGATTTGTATAATTTTTGCATAATGCCTGATATCTTAGGCCTTGTAACCGCCCTTTACTCTATGACAAGCTTGACTAATGCTTCTGCCGGGCCCTACTGATAAAAGTTATGAGATACCTCTGATACCTGGCACCAGGAAGTCTGGACGAAAAAATGTCACTGTCAATAAATGCAGCTGAGACTCAAGTTCTCTACAATGCTCTGTTTGTCTCATGGCTAACGTATAGGTACTAAAAACTCTGAACTATAAAAGCTTGGAGGGTGAGCAGAACCATTTTAGAAAGACCTTGAGTCTGGCTCTGCTCTCTGGATTCAAACTCAAAAATAAACTTCTTTCTACCAGTTCCCTGCCCCTTTGATTTATCGGTATCAAGGGGAGTAGCCAAGCGTTACTCGGGCCCTAACAACTCAAGACCTAGCTATCATCTCTCTGTTCCCCCCAATATCATATTGGAAGTGATGTTTAAGATTGTTCCCCGGGGAGGCTGCCTCTCCATGAACTCTACAAAATATAAGGCTTGAGGTCACAAACCTTAGAAGAAAGGGATCAGCCCAAATCCCCCATGGCACAAAGGGTCCTGGGGTCTGCCCTGCCAGCTCCTGCCTCTACTGTCTCCTGCCTCTCACACGGGTTTCATTGCTCCAGGCACAACAGATGGTTGGGACCAATGGGAAACATCCCCTATGCCCTTTTGAAAATTCTCTGAAAATTTCTAATAAGAGGCAGAGTCATAGGAGAAAAGGCACACCGATTTATTTGATGACAGATTTCCATGACAAGAAAGTTTTCAGAATGAAGACCCAAGGATTCAGGAGGAAATCATCCATATTTATGCTTAGGGTCAACAAAGTATGGACAGTTATGTAGAAATAGGATTGGACACCATGGATCTGGCCTAATGTTAATAGACTGAGTAGGGAAATCCAACAAGGCCTGTCTGTCTAGATTCTTCTTGGCCTCTCTGAGTATGCATTTTTCCTTCTGGATACAGAGTGGGACCCTTTGTGGAAGGGGGGTCTTATGACCTACAGCAGGTCAGATAATTTCTTTTTTTTTTTTTGAGTTGGAGTCTCACTCTGTCGACCAGACTGGAGTGCAGTGGCCGCTCTCGGCCACTGCAGTCTCGACCTGCTGGGCTCCTACGATCCTTCCACCTCAGCCTTCCAAGTAGCTGGAACTACAGGCGTGCGCTACCACGTCCGGCTAGTTTTTTTATTTATTGTGGAGATGAGGTCTAGCCAAGTTGCCCAGGCGGGTCTTGAACCCGTGAGCTCAGGCAAATCCACTCACCTCAGCCTCCCAAAGCACAGGATTACAGGCTGAGTCACCGAGCCCGGCTCAGATAATTTCTTTATGGACAAGTTTTTACACAGAAAGGTGGAGACGGGAGTCAGAATAATATTTTTGGTTTTATGGTTGGCTTCAGGAGAAAGAGGCTCTGGTTTCTATGATCCTTCTGGGGGAAGAGGAATTCTAGTCTCTATGACTTGCCTTGGGGGAGAAAGGCACTGAGAGACAGGCAAGTAGGAGAAGGTCAGAGAAAAACTTTTGCTTCTGAGGTTGCTTCAGAGGCCTCCATTTGAGGGTATGGATTTCTGAATCCCAACAAGATGCTGCTGGCTACTTGGTGGTGATCCCCAGCCCAGGCCTGGTACAGCTCCCCACCCGGCATCCACCATCCTGCAAGGGGGGATGACTCCATTCTTTCCACCAAAAGCCCAGCCCCAGGTGCCCCTGGCTGCATGTCCAGGTCCTCGGCCCCTTTGTTGTATAGAAAGCCATTTCTTCTGTGGCTCCAGCCAGGGGAACCAAGTCAGAAGCGGGTTCAGGAGCTCATCACTCGCTGACCAGAACCACTATTTACTCCCTTTTCCTCCCCAAAGTATTCATAGCCACACACCTGGAATCCATCATCTCCCTTTCCAACACAAAGGTACAAAAGATTCACTCCACTCCTTGTCTGTTCAATAAGGACACCTGGGGAGTGATTGAAGGATTCAGACCCTCAAAACAGAGAACGCTACAGGCAGCTTTGCCTCTTTGACCCTGAAATATGAACAGTTACTGACTTTCTGCTTTCAAAACAATAGGAAAAACTGACATCTAAGGAGAAGCCAGACTTTCTCCAAGAGTCCAGTGGGAAAAAGCTCCTCACTGATGATGGGGACGGAAATAATTTCCCTGCCTCACTTTGTTTTCCAACCCAGACACAAGCAAGGGAATGGCTTCATATTTCTAGCTAATGTAGTAAAAAACAAAATCCTTGCTAAATTTTAAGTGGCTCACCCTGCTACCCAACAAAATTAATCTTCAAGGGATCACTCCCTTTATCTTTAAATAAACAATTACTGATTTTTTTTTAAGCCAGCGCCTCATCCTGTCACCCAGGCTGGAGTGCAGTGGCACGATCACGGCTCACAGCATCCCTGACCTCCTGGGCTCAGGTGATGCTTCTGCCTCAGCCTCCCAAGTAGCTGGAACTACAGATGTGCACCACCACACCTGGCTAGTTTTTTAAAAATTTTTTGTAGAGACAAGGTCTCATTATGTCGTCCAGGCTGATCTCAAACTCCTGGGCTCAAGGAAACTTCCTGTCTCGGCCTCCCAAAGTGCTGAGAATACAGGAGTGAGCCAGCATGTCCAGTCAATTACTGATTTTTAAAAAATAAACATCCCTGGGACTTAGAACAAAGTGTGCAAACTCTCTGAAACACAGTTTCTCTCTCTGTCTCCAACTGGACCGCCTCCAAATCTTTCTGCCAGTGGACTCTTAATACCCAAAGTCCATTAACCAAAAGTCCTTGCTTCTCTGGACAGTGCTTAAAGGTTCACTACCAGCATCTGCTAGGGCAACTTATTTTTCTGTGTATTTTTATTTTATAATCGCCAGGGGGAAAAAAACCTTAAAAATAATCCAGATAGTATAACCTACTAATTGGATGACTTTAAGCCAACTGTCTAGCCTCTCTGAAATTCAGTTTCCTCAATCATAACAACAGCAAACACAGATTCTGTAGGCCAGACACTACCATAAATGTTTACCTATTTTAACTCACTTAGGGTTGGCAACTGCAATTCTTATGAAGTAGATACTATGGTTATTTTGTTGGTTTGGTTTGGTTTTTTTTAAAAGTCAGTGTCTCACTCTGTTGCCCAGGCTAGAGTGCAGTGGCATGCTCATGGTCACCGCAGCCTCAACCTGCTAGGCTCAGGCAATCCATTCAGTTCAACCTGCCAAGTAGCTGAAACCACAAGTGTGCAACACCATGCCTGGCTAATTTTATGATTTATTGTAGAGACAAGGTCTCACCATGTTGTTCAGGCAATCCTCTCGCCTCTACCTCCCAAAGTGCTGGGATTATAGGTGTGAGCCACCGCACCCAGCTTGAGGTAGGTACTACTATTATTATCATCCTTCCAGATGAAGAAACCGAGATGAGAGGTTAAGTGACTTTTCCAAGGTCACAGAGCTAAGAAGTGACAGAGCCAGGATTCAAACTCAGACAATCTAGTCCCAGAGTCCTAATTCTTCAAAACATGCCATACCACCTGTGGCTCTAAGAATATGCAATGATGAAGAAAGCTTACCCCATAGCCTTGTTGAAAAATATATACAAAGCACATACCTGTCCCACACTAAGTTCTCAATACACGGGAGTCAATATTGCTATATTATTATTTTCTAGAAGTATTTGACAATTATTGTGCTGATAGTTGAAAATTGTAAAACTGTGCAGCAACATAGAAAAACCCAACTGTGACACAATGCATAGTGAATTAAAATAAAATATAAAATAGTATTATGTTTTGGCCATGCCTATGAGCAAATGAAGTTCATGCTTTGATAAGTGTGTCAGTCAGTCACTGCTGCATAACAAACACAGAGCACTTATTTCTCATCTTAGTTATGGGTCTGTAAATCTAGACTGGGTTTGGCTAGGCATCCAGTGGGGCTTATCTCCCTGCTGCAGGTTGGACGGACGTCTGATCTATGCATGTACATTCTAAGGCCCAGGATGAAGGAGCAGCAACCAATTGAGGTAAGCTGTTCGCATGACAATAACAATGGTCCAAGAGGTCAAGTTCAACTCCACAAGTGAACTTCAAGTCCCTACTTGCAGCATGTTACTGACATCCCATTAGCCAGGTGACCAAGCCCAAAGTCAAGGACTGAGAAAGTACGCTCCACCTCCCTGTGAGGCCAAAGCAAGTCACATGGTCAAGCCCAACATCAACTGAGCGGGGAAGTGTACTATTCCCATGGAAGTGGAGGCAAGGGAGTAAACAGTAGCCTATGATGAAAAGGATCAAACAGAAATAAAGAAAACTGAGAAGGGTTATTAGCTTGGTAAGATAGTATTTTATCTTCTTTTATTTCCAAAGTTACACCTATTATTTTATTGCCATTAGGATGGAAGGAAGAAAACAAAAGGAAACCTCTAGAATCAGTCTTAAAAGAAAACACTTCCACTAAATAGCATTTGCTCTCTCATTCAGCAGACTTAAACCGGGCCCCTCCTATGTTCCAGGTAAATCACAGTCCCGAGTTCCAGGTAAATCACAGTCCCGGGTTCCAGGTAAATCACAGTTCCAGGTAAACCACAGTCTAACCAATGAGTGACAATGGCCCAGGCAGGAGTTCAAAACCAGCCTGGGCAACACAGTGAGACTCCTGCCTCTACAAAAATGAAAAAGAAAAAGGAAAAAGAAAAAATGGTGATGGGGCATGGTGGCACATGCCTGTAGTCCTAGCTACTAGGGAGGATCGCTTGAGCCCAGGAGTTCAAGGTTGCAATGAGTTATGCCCCACCACTGCACTCCAGCCTGGGTGACAGAGTAAGACCCCACTTCTTAAACTGATTTTTTTGGTCAAGGTCTCACTCTGACGCCCAGGCTGGAGCGCAGTGGCACAATCATAGCTCACCACAGCCTCTACCTCCTGGTCTCAGGCTATCCTGCTTCTTCAGCCTTCCAAGTAGCTGGAATGACAGGTGTGTGCCACCACGCCCGACTAATTTTTTTTGTAGAGACAAGGTCTCATTATGTTGCCCAGGTTGGTCTCAAATTCCTGGACTCAAGTGATCCTCCTGCCTTGACCTCCCAAAGTGCTAGGATTATATAGGCCAAATTTTTTTTTTAATGAGTGATAATGACAATGATGATGGCGGTGACAATAATAACGATGGTGATCATGATGACAGCTAACATTTATTCAGTTTGCAACGTCCCAGGTGCAAACTGAATAAATGTTACCTGTAATCCTCACAAAAACCCAACAAAGAAGGTTCCTTGGTAATCCCTTTTTATAGAAAAGAAACTGAGGCACAAAGTAAGTGACATATGCAGGTTCACACAGCTAGCACACGGCAGAAACGGAATTCCAACCAAGACTCTGCACCCTTGAGTGGTTTCACTTCCTCCATGAGGACCTATTCCCCAAGCCCATCCCACTCCCATCCCTTCAGTAGCAAACCCTCTCTCTATTCCCGAATTAAAGAATCATCAACACAAAGTGTGATTTATCTTTCAAATGTTTACTTAACACATTAGATGTTATAGGCAGGTATGGACAAAGAGTGCCTGTAAAGAAACAACTCTTACAACTGTTTGGCAAGCCTGGAGAAGAATGAAGGAAAATGCAACTGTGTTCATTCTCTAAATTTCTTTCTTTCTTTCTTTCTTTTTTTGAGCGGAGTCTCACTCTGTCACCCAGACTGGAGTGCAATGGCCGCTCCCAGCCACCGCAGCCTCGACCTGCTGGGCTCCGGCGATCCTTCCACCTCAGCCTTCCAAGTAGCCGGAATTACAGGCGTGCGCTACAATGCCCGGCTGATTTTTGATTTATTGTAGAGATGAGGTCTCGCCAAGTTGCCCAGGCAGGTTTCGAACCCGCAGGCTCGGGCAATCCACTCACCTCAGCCTCCCAAGACGCGGGATTACAGGCTGAACCACTGAGCCCGGCCACTTTTTTTTTTAATTCATTTTTTTTGAGTTGGGGTCTCACTCTGCTGCCCAGGCCGGAGTACAGTGGTATGATCACGGCTCATGCAGCCTCAACCTCCTGAACTCCTGGGCTCAGACAATCTTTCCACCTTAGGCT
The DNA here is from genome assembly GCF_000164805.1 of Carlito syrichta. Classification (NCBI taxonomy): domain Eukaryota; kingdom Metazoa; phylum Chordata; class Mammalia; order Primates; family Tarsiidae; genus Carlito; species Carlito syrichta. Next base: position 191,475 of record NW_007248766.1, read on the forward strand.
CCCAAGTAGCTGGGACTACAGGTGCGTGTCACCATGCCCAGCTAATTTTCTGTAGAGACGAGATCTTGCTATGTTGCCTAGGCTGGTCTCGAACTCCAAGGCTTAGGCGGTCCTCCTGCCTTTGCCTCCCGGAGTGCCGGGATTACAGGAGTGAGTCACAGCACCTGGCCTATTTTTCTTATTTTCTTTTTTTTTTTGAGTCGGAGTCTCACTCTGTCGCCCAGACTGGAGTGCAGTGGCTGCTCCCGGCCACCGCAGCCTCGACCTGCTGGGCTCCGGGGAGCCTTCCACCTCAGCCTTCCAAGTAGCTGGAACTACAAGGTGTGCGCTACCACGCCCGGCTAGTTTTTCAATTTATTGTAGAGATGAGGTCTCGCCAAGTTGCCCAGGTGGGTCTCGAACCCGTGGGCTCAGGCAATTCACCCACCTCGGCCTCCCAAAGCAGGATTACAGGCTGAGCCACCGAGTCCGGCATTTTTTTTTTTTTTTTTTTGAGTCGTAGTCTCACTCCGTTGCCCGGGCTAGAGTGCAGTGGCACACTCCCAGTCACCACAGTGTCTACCTGCTGTGCACCGGCGATCCTTCCGCTTCAGCCTTACAAGCAGCCAGAACTACAGGTACGTGCTACCACACACGGCTAATTTTTTATTTATTGTACAGATGAGGTCTTACCAAGTTGCCCGGGCTGGTCTCAAACCTGCCAGCTCAGGCAATTCACTCACCTCGGCCTCCCAAAGTTCAGGGATTACAGGCTGAGCCACCAACCCCAGTCTTATTCTCTAAATTTCTAAATCCCACCAGGCTCAATGGCTCATGCCCTTAATCCCAGCATTTAGGGAGGATGAGATGAGAGAATTGCTTGAGTTCATGGGTTTGAGACCAGCCTAGGCAACATAGCAAGACCTCGCCTCTAAAAAAATTTTAAAAATAAGTTGGGCATGTTGGTGTGCACCTGTAGTCCCAGCTACTCAGGAGGCTGAGGCAGAAGGATAGTCTGAGACCAGAAGATCAAGGCAGCAGTGAACCATGATCATGCCACATTATTCCAGCCTGGGCAATAAAGTGAGACCTTGACTCAAAAAAAAAAAAAAAAAAAGGTTCAGTCACGGTGGCTCCTGCCTATAATCCCAGCACTTTGGGAGGCTGAGGTGAGAGAATTGCCTGAGCCCACGGGTCCAAGACCAGCCTGGACAACTTGGCGAGACCTCATCTCTACAATAAATCAAAAAATTAGCCAGGCGTGGTGGCACACACTGGTGGTCCCTGCTACTTGGAAGGCTGAGGCGGATGGATTGCCTGAGCCCAGCAGGTGGAGGCTGCAGTGCCCGTGAGCGTGCCACTGCACTCCGACCTGGGTGACAGAGTGAGAGTCCAATTCAAAAAAAAAAAAAAATCAAAATGTACTGTGAGGGTGGTAACTACCTCAAACGGAAACAGTAAAAATAAGGAATCTGCACTACAGTGTCAGGGAACTACAGGAGGCAAAAGAGAATATTCCAGATAATACCTTAAGGACCTCTTGCGTGAAAGTAAACTCCCAAGGGGAGTCCAACAGATTCCTCTCACAGGAGCAGGGTGGCCAGGGAGGGTGGGCGAGGTGCAGACAGTTGAGATAAACTCTCAGGATACCCCGCAACTGTGATTACTCTACTCGGGTTATTTTGCTACCACATTTTTCTTGAGGCAGCTTCCAGAATATGCCAAGCCACAAAGTTTGAGTAAAACACGAAAGCCAATTCAGACAACCAATTTCTTCCTTCCTTCTTGGTTTCCTAACCCTGCTCTGACCACCCTGGCAACTGCTTTTTCATAGCCTTAATCTGTGATGGTCCCCTCCCACTGTGGGAGCTTTTCTGTCCTCTTAATAAATCCTGCTTTCAAAAACAAAAAAGCAAACAAACAAAAAAAAAACCCCACCAAAAACCAAAACAAATCACCCGAACATGGGAACGATTATAAACACTGGCGTCAAACTCAGCTCTTTCAAACACAATTAGAATATTCATTACTCAGTAGTTAAGACTGAGGATGCACATTAAAAAAAAAACAAAAAGACAAAACAAAACAAAAACCCAACAAAGACACTGTTTTGATGATCAAGTCAGAAGGATTTTATTTGTTTCTAAATGTCCGGTTCAACCCATCACCAGTGACCTGGGAAGAGTAGTTAGAATAAGCCGAAGACAACTTTTCCAGAGCTATCCCACAAGGAGGCTGCCAGTAATTCCCTTTTCTTAGAAATAATAGCAATCATATTAAGTACAATAATAGAAAGATCACAAAGTCTAAACTCTCCCATTAAAACTGGGTCACCCTTAACCCGAGCAGGCCGTGGTAACAGTTATCTCTCTGCCAAGCTGGCTGTTTGCCTGCTGATGGGCACACACCTGATTAACAACCTGGAGGGCCGGTAGAAATCCCATTGCACACCAGTGGGTTTCCAGATATGTCAGCCCTCACATGACCAACAGGATGAAAATTAAGAGATTAGAGGTAATACTTTTAATAGGGTTTTGTAAAGCTTCCCCCCTCACCCAGACTCAGCATGCTGCTGGCTTCTGCTGTTTTCACACAAAGACCTCAGAAAATGCACTAGTGTTGTGGAATCCCTGCCCTCCCCTCCAGTTCTGATTCTATTGTCTCATATGCAGAAGACATGGACAATTCCACAAAAGTGGAAAGGAACTACGGACACAGAGGGGCCCCTGCAGTGGGTGGCAGGGATCCAGGATCCAGAGGTGACAGATTCCCATAAAGCAGGAGGGCATTTTGATCACCTTTCCTCTTGTCTCCTGGTCTCATTGTTTTGCTGCCTTCTCTCCTCTTTCGTGATAATCTTGTTGCCAGAGAGGAGTTCTCTTTAACAGAGAGAGAGAGAGAGAGACTGCGACCTTAGCTCTTACTTGGGTTCTCGACTTTACCACAAGAAAGAATTATAGAACAGGTCACCAGATTGGAGAGCAAAGTAAAGCATTTATTCAGGAAAAAAGACACACTGAAAGGAGAAAGGGAGTGGGAGGGATAAAAAGGAGTACACACTCCAAGGGGGGGGAGTGTGGACTGTCTCAGAATGAATACTGCCTCAAGGGGGTCTCTGGTGGCTGGTTTTTATCTCCTCTGCCTTCAGGGAAGTGGCTGGGAAAAGTTGAGGGTCATGAGGGCCATGGATGTGTCTTCATTTGGGCATCTCGGCCCTGTGATGAGCTCGTGTTCCACTTGCAATCCTTAGGTGATCGAGAAGGCGGAGGGCCTGCTTTGCTCTGCTGACTCCAGCCATAAACACCCTGGAGATGTTTTACAAAATTTTAGCTACTTCTTCTACTGCTTTCTGAGGTCACATTTTTCCTACACGTACTTGCCAGCCTCAGTCTTATCATAGCTCCCAGGGAACACATTCTGGGCCCTGGCTCCAGGATGAGTGTGGCTTCCTTTTAGGCCACTAGTTCAAGAATTTTGTTTATCACAGAATGAGGGTCACAGAGACCACACAGAACATAGTAGCGAGAGGAGAAGGCAGAGCCCAAGAGTGAGGATGAAACTGTGGGAATAGAGAAAAAAATCAAAGTGAGGGAAGTGCAGGACAGGCCACAACACGGATGAACCTTAAGGACATTATGCTAAGTGAAGAAAGCCAGATGCAAAAGGACAAATAGTGTATAATTCCATTCACAAGAGTATTTAGAGAAGTCGAATTTATAGAGACAGAAAGTAGAAGGGTGGTTGCCAGGGACTGGGAGGTGAAGAATGGGGAGTTTGTGCATAATAGGTATGAAGGAGTACGGGGAACTTTACCCAAAAATATAGTTCCTTGGTATAAGGAGTACTTTGAATTAAAAGTCCTTAGAGATCACAGATGCTGGAAGAGACTTTTCTCCTATCTGAATAGAGACAGAATGGACCCACAAAAGACAATTGTTTTCCCTTCTCCTCCCTGTTATCTCTTTATTTGTTGTAGAAAAGACTAAGAATGTAACCCAAAATAACACCCTTTCACTAAATAATGTCTATCTCAGGCTCATTCAATTTTCAAAGAGAACTATTTACAAGGTAATCTCTGTTCCCTTATCCATCTATTGCCAAGTATCTGTTCATTCTCCCTGACATTGTTTACATAATTACCCATATTCCCCATCAGCCCCTCCCCTCTGAAATAAAGCCTTATACATATTTGGGTCTTATTGGGATATTGGGTAATCCCTTTGTGATACTCCCCATATGTGGTTAATAAATGTGTATGCCATTTCTCCTATTAATCTGCCCTTGTCAGTTATTTTTCATCAAAGCTTCCAAGGATAAAGAGGAAGTGTTCCCTTGACATACCTTTAGAGGTACAGAGTTTCAATTTAAGATGATGAAAACATTTGGACATGGATGATGATGACAGTTGCACAACAATATGAATGTACTTAATGCCATTCAACTATACATTAAAAATGACTAAAATGGAAAACTTCATGCTGCATCCATCTTACCACAATTTTTTTTAAATAATTTTTTTTAAAAATGTAGTACCAGTAGTGGGAATCTCTGAATAATTAAAGATTTTTTAGTTAAAAAAAGAATTTTTTTTAAAAAGAGGTGCAGGAGGGACAGTTCAGTTGTGCAGGAGATCAAATCTCGCAAGAAGCAGATTCAGTGTCACTGAAAAATTTGAGAGCTGCAGGTGGGGCTGGGAATAGAGGTAAACCACCAGGTCTCTCCAGGAAATATCCTCCTCACTGGTATCTGAACTTGGGAACCTGGACTCTTTCCACCTGACTGAAGGGAGAATGAGTCCTTTGCTGGGAACCATCCTAAGTGTATAGCAGACACCCTTGATTCCTACTTGCTCAGGAGGTAGCCAGGGACCTGGTAACAAATGGGGCTATCCTTTTCAGAACTCCAAAGCCTCTTCAGGAAAGCTGGGAAAGAAAAATGTAAAAGTATTCAGGGTGAGTTGTATATCAGCTCAGTCTTTCAGACTGGGAATAAAACACTTAACAAAATCTGACCCACGGGGATCACCAAAACCTTGTGCAGAAACAAAAACAAACAAACAAAAAAACCAGAGCAGATAGTGATACCCAGAACCCCAGATACCATGGCTGGGGCGACTGAGTCTGCTCCAGTTCTGGTGTCATTCAAGAAGGAAACCTTCCAAGTTAACTTGGGAACCCCATTGAGGGAGGCCCAGCTTCGAAAAGCAGTCTAGGCTGGCGGTTCACTGTGGCATCCCATTTGCTTCAGGCAAGCAGTTTCCGTGGGTTATTTCCGTCCCTGGCCTTGGCTTGTTTTTCACAGTGCTGTTCCTTGGCTCGTAACATTCCTTCCCCGGTTTATTAAAAACTGAGATAAATCACCTAATAAATCTTTGCTAAGTTTTTTTTTTTCTTCAGACCTCTTCAACAATTGCCAAAGTCACAAAGTTGCATGTTTCCCACAGCAGGAGGCTAACAAAATAGCTAGGGTGTTCATAGAAATGTATAGATCAAGAAACAAAAAATCTTTAATTATTCAGAGACTCCCACTCCTGGTACTAAATTTACTTACTTCAGTTTGATTTTAAAAGGCAGAACAATACCTGAGCAGTTAGCAAGCCGCAAGGGCTCCCATCTTTGCACAAGGAAGGCGGGCCTGTCTCCTTTTGCACAATAAAGACACGTCTGAATAAACCGTAGTCTGGACCATTATTGGGAGCACACCTAGCATTTAATTTTAAAAGTCCCCCACATATACACACACACAAAAACCTTTACTCCCAATTCTGCTTTAATTTCTTAAAATAATTGAATCACAGAATTCTGGAGTTTGAAAGGAATCCAGGCATCCTCTCCTATAACCCTTCATTTTCATAGGCTCACAGAATTTTAAAGATTTTAAAGGACACCTAATTTTCCCTGATAGATGTCATAATTCACATACAAATCTACTTTGCACCCCAATAGTAGTTTATATATGCCTACATTAGTACTTTGCTCATTGTTTTTTGTAAAAAAAAAATGATTTTTTTTTAAAGAAAGTAATAGATTTATATAACTGACAATGGGACAGGTAAAATGAGTATATACCCCTATTCTGTAGTCATCTAGGTCCCCACTCCAGAGGCAACTAAGGTTAACAATTCCTTAAGTATCCATCCCAAGATAGCTATGTATAATATACATTATTTTCTTCCCTCTTTTTCACACAAATGTTTTTATGTTGGTTGGCACCTGCACGTTTAATATATGTCAGAGATATTTCTATATCAAGCTTCATTCTTTTTTTTTAGATTAGAAAATATAGTTTATTTAGAAAGTAAATTAGAGAGAGAGACAGAGAGAGAAAGGAGATTCACTTCCCAAGGCAGGGAAGGGCCCAAAGCCAGGAAGCATAGCGACGGCCATAATTCAAAGAGCACAGTGCCACACCAGAGTCTAGTAAGGCAATGGCTGTGGCAAAGGCCTAGCAATGACTTGGCAATGGCCAAGCTTCATTCTTTTAGATAGTTCCATGGTATTCCCTTGTATGGATGTACCATAATTTGGGGACATTTTGGACGCTTCCAATCTTTTTATTACATAGATTCATTATGATGAATAATCTTATGCTTATAATATTTTGCACTGTTATTTCCTTGGGATAAACTCCCTGAAGTGGAATTGCTGGGTCAAGGGGTACTTGTATTTGCAATTTTGGTTTAACATTGCCAAATTTCCTACACAAGCTTTTACTCTCACTAGCAATATCGAATAGTGCTGGTTTCCCTACAACTTAACCCGCAGTGTGTTATCAAACTTTTTGACTTTTGCTGTTTCCCTCTATGGTCCCGCTTCCTCATTAGAATGTGAACTTTTCAGAGTTCCCTAGAATCTAGCATAATATCCAGTACATAATAGATTTTCAATAAATATTTGATAAATGTATGCATAAATGAATGATCTGGTTTTTAACATCAGAATTAGAAAACATGGCTCTCATTTTGCCATTCTGTGAGTTTGGGTATGCTGCATTTCATTTAATTTAAGTGTCCACTTGAATATATACTCTGAAAGCTTTACAAAGTCTTGGAGACAGAAAACATATTCCATCTCTTTTGTTCTACTGCCTGTTGTTACTGGAGGGTCAGGACATTGAAATGTTCTCTTTCATGAGTATCTTATTTCAAGCATCTGGTGATGACTGCCTCATTAGAGCAGAAAGCGAAACCAAATGCATGTATCCAGCAAACCCCAATCCATATCTCTCTCTCTCCTTCTCCCCCTGCTCTTCTTCCTCTTTTATTTCCCTTCCTTTCCCTCCCTTATATAAACTCACTCACACAGAGCTAAGACTCTGTGACCCCATTGTCCAGGACCTGAAAGCCAGCTCCTCCTCCAATACGCCCCTGGCCTGTGGGCTGAGTACCTGTTTCCAGGGGCAACAAGACCACGATGGGCTCCACCCAGGTGCTCCTTGCTGGGGGAGGGATCAGCTATGGATTGCCTTTTCATAGGCTCAATTCTCTGCGAATCAGACTCTTGGGGACACAGAGCCGAGCCTGAGGAATACTCAGAACCAAGGTGTGCACTTGGGATCACTATCTGCAGAAGGAAAGGGAAGGAAACAGCAGAGGGCAGAGAGAGGGCGGGGCCACAGTACAGTCTCAAGAAAAGCCTCATCCCCTTCGGTGGAGAGGTCTGGATCTGGGATGGCCCTTCAGAGCTGCCCCAAGCAGAGATGAACTGGCGAGGCTTTTAGACCCCATGTTGATCAGTTATTAGACATGTGTTGCCTCTGGGAAGAAATGCCCTTGGGTGGAGCTGGCAGCTGGAGACCATCTGCCAACAGCACTTCCTGTAGCCAAGAGAAGGAGCCTGAAGGGGCATCCTGGTCCTCCAAAGTGTTTTGCCTGAAATGAGAGGGAAGGTTTTCTCCCCAGGATCTGCCAGACGCTACCCCTCACCTTCCCTGCTTTCCATCAGCAGCAGACCATGGCAGTAGTTTAAAATGTCAACCCTCAAGTGACAATGGCTGCACACCCTCCACGCATGCTCTAGGCACCAGGGAGCATGCTCTTCTTGTTTCCACTGCACAACTGGCCAGCAAAGCCATTAGCCATTGAGAGCAGAGGATAAGCTGTAGGGAATCAAGTCTGGGGACCAAGCTTTAATCTGTGGCTGCCATTTTAAGGTGGGGCCATGAACAAGCTCAAGAACAATATGGCCACCAGGCACGGTGGCTCACACCTATAATCCCAGCATTTTGGGAGGCAGAGGCGAGAGGATTGCCTGGGCCCAGGAGTTCGAGACCAACCTGGGCAACTTGGTGAGCCCTCATCTCTACAATAAATCAAAAATTAGCCGGGCATGGTAGTACTTCCAGCTACTTGGAAGGCTGAGGAGGAAGGATCGCCAGAGCCCAGCAGGTCAAGGCTACAGAGGCTATGAGCATGCCACCGCACTCCTGCCTGGATGACAGAGTGAGACTCTAATTCAAAAAAAAAAGAACAATATGACCGTGGGCAGAAATTACCCACACTGACATTATCTCTTCCCATCATATGGTTCTGATAGGGAGAAAGTGTTCCACTGTCTTCCAAGAGTTGACCCTTCCCAAAACAAAACTTTCCATAGAGTCAGGCTGCCTGGCTTTGATTCTGAGCTAGACATGATGTCTGAGCATAGAAGGACTTGACCACAAAAGAAGTATGGAGGGGGAAACGCCTGAGAGTATGCAGCCCCCATGAACTTGAACAACTCGAATGTAGTAGACCTTGCCACAAGACGGCTTTCAAAACAGTTTTGCTTTGCTATTGTTGTTGTTACCTCAATGTGATATGGTGCTTTAAAATCTAGGTATGTTTTGCTTAAAACCCCAGAGTCCACCTCAGGGTTTCTATAAAGAGGGTTTAAAACCTCAAAGTCACCTTTGTCTTCCTCTGTTATAAATTATCTCACAGTTCTTGACCACAATGACCCAGGAACCTAACTTAGCTGTCTCCTCAAAGTCCATAAATTTAAAATCTCTCCCAAGGCATTGTGGCAGCTCATAAACACAACTGAAGATCTGGGAAGACATCTCCAAATACAATGACACTCTGCAGTGCTAGAAGTTATGTCTTCAACATACAAACTTTGGGGGGACAACTCAGCCCATGACAAACCCTATGCCTGTCCATTGGTAAGTAACCTTCTGGCGTCACCCCCCATGGGAGGTGGCTGCCTCCCCAGATACTTCTCCAGCCTAACCACACCTCTCTCTCTTCCAGGTTGGCAAACTTTGTTTGTAAAGAACCAGACAGTAAATATTTTAAGCTTCGCCGGCCATATGCTCTCTGCCCAACGACTCAACTCCACCATGGCAGCATGGAAGAAACCACAGATAATATGCAAATGGGCGGGCACGGCTGTGTTCCAACAAAATTTTATTTATGGGCACTGAAATTTGAATTTTGTATAATTTTCTCATGTCACAAAATATGATTACCGTTTTGATTTCTTTCAACCATTTAAAATTATAAAAATCATTCTTAGCTCATGAGCCCCACAGAAACAGGCGGTGGGCCAGAATTTTTTGGCCAGTGGCCTAGGGTAGGAAGTCCCCGCCCTTTTCTCCATCATGACGCTGTCCCTTCATATCCCCTACACTGCCCTGCTCCCAGGATTCACCCTGTTCCCTGTCCGGCGCATCATGGTAATTTCCAACACAAAGACAGTTTTCTTCCTACAAGGAATTCTAGTGCCAGCTGTTAGGTAATACATTATTTAGGTCTGGTACCCATCTCGATTTAAAAGCGTCTTTTTCTCACGGTTGCAGAACAAACAAGGGTACGTCTCACATTTCACAGTTAAGTAACTCATCTTTTAGAGAGTGTTGTGCCCGAATCCTGAATCCGAGAGACCACCAAAGAGCCAGCTCCGATGCAAATCACACGAGGGTCTTTATTCAGGCTCGAGTCTGGGCTCACGTCGGTAACCGGCGCAGTGGTACAGGAACGAGAGCCCCGACCCAGCGCAGCAAGCAGCTTATATACACAGTTACAAGGGAGGGGAAAGAACTTTAAACTTGTTCGCACATGATTGGGTAATTTCTCCTACTGGGTACGGGGGTGTTTGGGATTGGTTGGTTTATATGGTCGCAGGTCATGGCTGACCGTGGCTGACCATCAGTGGTCAGGCGGGCTGGGTGGAACTGGTTGGGACATCTGGAATGTGAGATTACTAGGGGAGTGGAGCAGGAAATGGGGCCAGAGGGTCTGCACCGTGACTCCGTGGTTTCCTTTCGGTATGTGAACTTGTTTACCAAAAGTATTCTACTGGACTTGGGCGGGAAAGCAAGCATACATCTGAGTTTTAAAAACAAGTTTCAATATACATTCAAAATAAGCTTCAACCTACACTTAAAACAAGTTTTATCACATAATTATGAACTAGATGACCCTTGAGCTCCTCAGAGAGACCTTTCTCAAGTGTTCTCCAAGCCCCAAGTGCTGTGCTAAGTGACTCTGCAGAACCCTGATTTGCGAGAAATATAATCCTTATCCCTATTTTGCAGACCTGAAAACACGAACTCAGTGAAGTTGAGTGAATATCACGAGGTCGCACAGCTTGTAAGTGATGGAGATAGATTTGAAGCCAGGACTGTCTCAAGATCCAGACTCTCCACTGGTACTGCGACACTGTTTCCAAAAGTTCATTTCCCCTCGGAGGACTGTGCCTCCTGATATCGAAGGGTCACAGCAGTAGAATCCCCTGACAGAGATGGCAAAGTGTCCTTTCAATATCCACTCTCCCCTTATTTCTTATTAACAGAACCCCAATTTTCCTTTGGAGTCACAATATGCCCAGCCTCCTTGGATCAACAAGATGCAAGCAGAAGCCATCGGAGGGTGTCTTCTGAGAAGTGCTTTAAAGGGGAGTGACTCAGCTAATAAGCACCTTCTTCCATTCTTCCAGCCTGAGATGCAGACACGATCTCTTTGCCATCTCTGTCAGGGGATTCTACTGCTGTGACGTTTTGGACAACTATTTCAAGCTCTTGCAGAAAAAAATTGTATGCACAGGATGGACAAGGTACATTTCTAGAAGCCTGAGTCTTTGGTTCATGGACCTACCACAACAGCCCTCCACTGCCTGCCTTGGGACGTCTCTCCAAGTGAACAAAATGAAACCCTTAATAATTGTTTAAGCCACTCCCTTTCAGGCCTCTATTCATGGCCAAAAGCACTTACTCTCTGATATAAACCTTCAACAGCCTTCACACACCCATGTTACACTCAGAGGACCCACTCTTTGGTGTCTGTCACCTCTACTGGTCTTTTTTGGTAAGAAGAGTTAGAGAGCCATGTTGGCTGGCATTACCCTGAACTACACCCCAACACAAGACATGTGACGGACACCCCATTCCTGTCTACCAGCCCGGGATGATCAGCTCTGTGGTTGCTTGTTCCTGACCAGGACTGAGGATTTACTACTCTAAATTGATTTTACTTACAATACTTCTGGCACCAAAGTGTGTGTGTGTGTATGTGTGTGTGTGTGTTTCCCTCACACCACCAGTTCAAAACACCAACTGAGTGTCTTAAGATTAAACTCAATTCTGACACTACCCAGAGTTAGTGAAGACTCCACAGATTAAGGACTCAGTCCCACAAAACCATCCCCACTTTAGATATCAGTAGGAAGTCTCAGGCCCCCAAACTTCTGACTGGCTATAAATAGGGGATCCCTTGATCCCTTCCTCAGGTGAGATAATTTGCTCAAATGACTCATAGAACTCAGGACACTTATTTACTATTAGCAGCTTATGAAAAGAGATGCACTCAGTAACAGCCAAACGTAAGTGATGCATAGGGTCAGGTATGGCCAAAATGACACAGAGGTTCCATGCCCTCTTCCCAGGTGTTCCACCCTCTCCAGAACCAACCTGAGCTCTCTGAACCCCCAACATTTAGGGTTTTTCCATGACTTAGGCAGGATGAACTGAATCACTGACCACCGGTGATTAACTCAATCTCCAGTCCCGCCCCTCCACCCCAGGTAAGGGCTGGGGCTAAAAGTATCACCTCTCTAATCTTATGGTTGGTTTCTCTGGCAATCCTGAAGCAATGTGGGACCCAACAAGAGTGACCTCAATATAACAAAAGATAGTCATACAACCTCAAAAATTTCAAGGTATTTAGGCACCGAAATTGAAGACAAAGAGCAAACATAGATTCTTGACAATTGCCCAATAATGACCTGGACACTGACTCCAGACTCCTGGCTTGTAGATTCTCATCCACTCCTGCCTCCCCAAGGAGACCTTGGAGTCAAGGGAGACCAACGCCATCAGCACCTGTCATGATTCCTTCATTTGTATGGTTATCAGCCATTTATAAAATGCATTTCTTTCAACTGTCATAACAGCTTTGATCAATAAACAGGGAGGGTAGTGGTTTGTATCCATCCATTTTAGAGATAAGGAGACTGGAGCTTGGAGAAGCTAAGTCCTTTGACCAAGACACAGAGCCAGGATGAACCCTTGGCCGCTGGTATGCCCCCACTCTTTCTAATGTGTCAGTGCTCCAAAAGGCTTCTTAGATTGTCATGAGAAAAGCCTGAGACGAGGCTCCACTCTTTGAAGCGAATTTGACTGGCCACCGACAGCCTGTCTCTATCCAGTCTCTGAATCGCTAGTCACCATCAAAAGGTTGATCTACCCACCTGAATCAAGTGAATGGCTGCATGTTGTTAGAAAATCAGTTAAATCAACACCATCTGGGTCCACTGCACATTTACTCTCAACGATAGGCAATGTTGACAAGAACAAGCGTGCATCGTTCTGTAAACACCCAACAGATGAATCACTTGAGTGAGAACAATGGCAGTCCTTCCGCCGCTGCCGTGAGTATGGCAGGCGACAGTGACAAGTGAGATGAGGAGGATGCTGGTGCACAAAGAGGAGACGAGATGAGGAGAGACTGGCACTTCCCAATTAGTCAGAAGAGGCTTCTTGGAGAAGACAGAGTGTCGGATGCTGCTTAATTCAGGCATGAAACAAGTTCAGGAAGATAGGCGGCAGTTCAGACACGGCAGAGATGGGGAAAATAATAAGAGCCAACCTTGTATCTGCACTGTTTTAGATAAGGCTCTTAAGTGTGGGAAACAGAAACCGGCTCTGGCTGATGTAAGCACAAAGGGAGTTGGCTGAAAAGATCCTGGGTAACTTTCCTAATTGTCATGTATCCTGGAGGACTAGGCTCTGAAAATGGACAGAAACCAGCAGACCCGAGGCACAGTGAACTGCTGGAAATCCTGGCCAAGCTACTAGCCAAGCCCTGGACACAATCTGTTAGTCAGTGAGTTCTGCGACAGTGCTGTCTAACATACAATATGTGGGATATGTAATAACAGGTGTTTGCTGCTCACAGGCCTGGGGTTCCTCAGAGGCTGGGAAGCGACCCTGTCATCTTGCCTGGGCTATTCATGAGACCTCAGGTTGGCCAGCTACTGGCTTCTCCTGAGACACCTGGGGCCATTTAGCCCGGCTCCACATGTCTCATTCCCCAACAGTCTAGGGCAGTCCTGTTGCCATGGTGACGGCAAAGGAATGGTAAAGGCACCCAGTAAGATACCCCTTGAGGCCTGGGCTCAGAACTGGTAGCACCATCACCAATGCAAATCACAAGACCAACCTGGGTTTAAGAAATAGAACCTCCCTCTTTAAAGAGAGGAATTGCGGGCCGGGCTCAGTGGCTCAGCTTGTTATCCCAGTGCTTTGGGAGGCCGAGGCGAGTAGATTGCCTGAGCCCACAGGTTCAAAACCAACCCAGGCAACTTGGTGATACCTCGTCTCTATAACGGATTTAAATAATAATAACTGGGAATTGTAGTGCACGCCTGTAGTTCAGCTACTTGGAAGGCTGAGGTAGAAGGATTGCCTGAGCCCAGTGGGTCAACGCTGGGGTGGCCATGAGCATGTGCCACTGCACTTCAGCCTGGGTAACAGAGTGAGACTCCGACTCAAAAAAAAAAAAAAAAAAGAGAGAGAGAGAGAGAGAGAGGAATTGCAAAACTGCAACCAAGTATCTCAGTCTTAAAATATATTTTAAGTTTTTTTTTTCTCTTAGTCTTAAGCCTTGAAACATGTTTTAGAAACTTCTTTGCACCATGCATGATTATCTGACCATATGCTTGCTTAGAAATCCCAGGGACTAATCTTAAAACAGCTTGACTGTGGGACCCTCCCACTTGGGGGAGTCATGAGATGGTTGATCCATAACCTGATTACAGCTGAAATAATACCAGCTAGACCTTCTGGAGGACTGCAACCCCAGATAAGCCATCAAGACACATTCCCACGCTTCCCCACACCAAGTTTTCCTTTTTTAATGTATTTATTTATTTACTTTATTTTTTTGAGGCGGGATCTCACTCTGTCACCCAGGCTGGAGTGCAGTGGCCCTATCATGGCTCTCTGCAGCCTCAACTTCCTGGGCTTAGGCAATCTTTCCATCTCACCCTCCTGAGTAGTTGGGAGTACAGGTGTGCGCCACCACAGCTGGCTAATTTTTTTTTCTTTTTTTTTTTGTAGAGATGAGGTCTTGCTGTGTTGCCTTGCCTGGTCTTGAACTCCTAGGTTCAAGCAATACTGCCACAGCCTCCCAAAGTGCTGAGATTACAGGCATGAGCCACAGCACCTGGCCAGTATCCCATTTTTAACCCGTGCACTCGGCCTGAAAATCTGAAATTGTTTCTTTGAGGCATGAGCCTGGCCATTTCCTCATCTGCTGGCTTTTAGAATTAAGTCACATCCTCCCGCCATCTCTCTTCTCTCTGGAGTTTGGCTTGGGGCAAAGAGCAGCTGCGCTTGTGTCCGTTACAGAACCACTCAACAAAGGGCCTGATGGAGGGGGTAACAACTGAAGTCATTGATGCAATCAATCTGCCCCACACAGGAAGCCACCGCTAGCACCGCCACCTCTCCTGCCCTGAAACTACACCTGGCCTCATTGCTGCCGCCACCATCCATGTGGCTTCTCTATGCTTCTTTGCAACCCTGGCACCAGATCCAGAGTTCCAGGAAAGGATTTCAGAGTAGTAGGGTCGGAGTCATGGGGCTGTATCCTTTAGGCACAGAGGCACTGGGAAAGCAAGTTCCTCAGCCTTTTTCGCTTTCTGAGTAGGGGAGATGGGTTGTGCCTTTGATCTAGATCCATAGGGTAGGGAATACTTCAAACATAGGAAAGACAGGGAATGTAGGAAAGTTCAGATGCTGAACAGCCAAAAATCTGACAGCTGCTCTTCTAAACCACCTAGTGATTATTGTGGTGTGTGTGTGTGTGTGTATATACATTTTTTTTTTTTTCATTTGGAGTCTCACTTCACACTCACGGCCATCCCAGCATCAACCTGCTGGGCTCCGGTGATCCTTCTGCCTCAGCCTTCCACGTAGCTGGAACTACAGGCATGTGCTACCATGCTCGGCTAATTTTTGACTTATTGTAGAGACAAGGTCTCGCCAAGTTGCCCGGGTTGGTCTCGAACCCACGGGCTCAGACAATCCACTCACCTCGGCCTCCCAAAGTGCTGGGATGACAGGCTGAGTCACAGAGCCCGGCCTATTGTAGTATATTGCAGACTGCCCCCAAGTCTTCACACCTCCTCTGTATCCATGCCCCTTTGCCACATAGCTTTGTCATGGCCTCCCTCCATGGGCAGGGGGACCCACCTCAGTCTTTGACATTGCATTCAATCAACCACGTGCTCACATTGGCCTATGGGATGATGGCAGACATATTATAAGCAGAGGCTTCTGATGGGCTTGCATTTGAGGGCTTGTTCTCTTGTACCTCTGCTACCAACATGGCAACATTCCCAGGCTAGCCTGAGATTATTAGAGACACATGGTAGAGCCAAGCTACCCCAGTTGTCTCACCTAGATCAGCCTGCTGACAGCTAGACAAACTCCAGACATGTGTGAGCAAGTCCAGGGTGGATCAGTGGAACCATCTAGCCAACCCGCAGCAGATTCAAACCCGCAAGCAATAAATACTTATTGCTATATGCCCTTGAGGTTTTGAGTTGTTTGTTACATAGCATTATTGTGACAATGGGTAACTGATACAGTATGCCAGCAGTTTGCACAAAGGTTTATTTCTTTCTATAAGTTAGATATTAAGTTAGATATTAAGTTAGATATTAGATATTAAGCCTATAAGTTAGATATTAGAATTTTCATTGACATAGAGAGATTAGGTAAACTGCTGAAAGTTGCCCAGGCTTGATCTGATGGTGGTCTTCACACAACAAAGTCATGTTCCAGATAACTCTCCCCTGGAACATAGTTAGAAAGAAGTTCATAACCCTGACCTGAGCCTCTGGGACAGAGTACTTCTCGCCTGGGCCAGAAATGACTCTGAAATACGCCAGGAAGACTTGGAAAATAACCAAGAAATGATTTCAAGGTTAATCTTATTATAGTGAACCCTAGGAACAATGCAAGGTCATCCTCTGTCCTGGAAAGTTCTTGAGATAAGGGAACAACCAACAAGGACCTAGAAATTCTTTATTTGTTTCTGGTTTCTCACTATAACTGGCTTAGCTGTGATATGATTTGGTCTGTCCCCTGCTCTTTATAGAGCTAAAAGTGTTTAATGGACACAAAGAACTCCATAGAACCTAGTTTAGTACCATAGGAGCAGTGTGTTGTGGCAACATTATCAGAATGCCCTCCAGGTACTGGGCCCCTCCCAGCCTTCCCCCATACCCTGAATGCAAGGAATCATACCACTAAGCCATTTTATGGCTGCAAATCACAGCTCTTAGGACCTAAAAGGCCCCAAAGTAGGTGTTGGTTCAACATATCTGTGCTAGACATCAAGAAGTTAGAGACCTAGAGCCGACCTTGAGAACTTTAAGAATCTAGTGGTAAACGTAAGTTCTCAGAACCAGATGTAACTACCAAACTAAGGTAACATCACCATAGAGCCCAAATGAGCTATCACAATGCCGCATTTGGAGAAAAATAATGACAATAAATTTATGTTGTATGAAAAAGTGATTTTAACTATCTAACAACTATTAAAAGATATAATGATTGATTATCAGTTTTTATAAAGAAAAAGACACCATTTCAATTTCCTGCCTTGCTGAAATATATTGTCAATTTAAAATTTTTGGTACATAAAAGTTGAAGTCTGTATTAACTTTGATACATATCTACATTTGCCTAAGCTCACACAGCTATAAAAATGCCAATTTGCAGTTGAAAGTATAAACTTCATAATAAAATAAAGGCTAAATCTATTTATTTATTTATTTAAACTCTGTTAAAGACATCACAAATTATTATTTCAGTGCGTTTGAAGATAAATAGCCTTATAAGTAAGGAATCTTTTTCCAGGCAACTCCTGTCTACAATGCCACATTTTGAGAGAAAATTTGGCAGAAAATTCAAGGCGAACATAATAAGGCAACATCTAGAGAAAGAGCCTATAATAACAAAGCTGAATTGCCAAGAAGATGTTACCTTTATCACACACATGCACCCACCAGCATTTAACGGTAAGACTCACTTGTACGATCCCTATTATCCCCTTCCAGGAATAATTCTGAAACCATTTGAAGAGCTGTCCAAATTTCTTGTTGCTTTCAAAGTCATTTCCTGGAAGAAATTTTGTCTGTCCAGACCTGAACTCCTAAGGCAAAGCCTACCTTAGATGATCCAAGTACTAGCTTCACAGGACCAAGTCTTCATCAAAATGGCCACTGCTGTGTATCAGGAAGCAGGGTTCTGAGGCTATGAGACAGGAAAAGGTAAGTATGGGTTAAGAAGGCACAGTGCTGAGAAAAGACAAGGAGCCTGGGCACAGCCGAGCAGGCAGGGCAGATGATCAGCTGGTGACGTGCCCTCGGGTATCAGGAGGATCCTGAGTGTCTCTGGGGCAAGAGTTGGGGAGCAGGCAAGAAGAAGACCACGCCTGGTCCATGACTGCTACAATGCAATCATAACTTTGGCTATGGTTCTTCCACCCATAAGATGAAAATCACAGTCAAAATTACCCTTGAAAATACATCAGATTGACCATCAGAAGTACAGGTGTTTTTCTCTCTTGAACTGAGAGACCCAAGAAACCAAGAAACTTAAAAAGCCATACTTGCTATAAAAGTAATGTTTAGTTCACTATATTTTATATATCCCTACCTCATGTTCATTGTACTTTATGAAATCTTAGTACTTTAAATCCTACCTCAGACCCCGTAGAATTAGGCATATGTCGGGTGCCAGGTAGCGACTGATTGTGTAATTATATAATGTCTTAAGTAGTGTTTGTATTTAGAACTCTTGGGTTAAGTATTGTTAGTCCCAATTGCCATGCTGACTTCTGCTTTTACAACGGGATATAAATGTTAAAGCGATAAGCCCCTTTCAGACATTCCTTTGCAGCAGACTTGGAGACGCTAATAATCTGCCTGCTTGCTCAGGTTAATTTATACGCAGTGACTGTATGAGCCTAACCAATCTGACATTCCACTCTGCCCGTTGGGTGGGTTTCTGTCAATCACGGGCAGTCAGGTTGAAGCCCACGAAAGGCACCTACCAATACCAAGTGTTCCCGTACCCATTAGGAGAGATTACCCAATCATGTCAAACCAAGTTTAGAGTTCTTTCCCCTCCCTCTGTAATGGTGTATAAAGACTGCTTGCCATGCTGGATCGGGGCTCTCGTCCCTGAAGCCACAGCCGTCTTCGTTCGTGAGCCCAGACTTGAGACTGAATAAAGACCCTTGTGTGTTTGCATCAGAGCTGGCTCTTTGGTGGTCTCTCGGATTTTGAAATTTGGGTTTAACAGAACATTGATGGCTAGATTTGTTGTAGCCATGTTTACTAGCTCCATGTTGGAAACCAACTACTGGTACCCCTCACTGAGCCTGTCACAGGCAGATTTTCCTCCGAGGAAGGAATCCACGACCGTTGTCTCGACTAAGTGCCGGACGGAGTACCTGGCTTATGTTAGAGACTATGTTGTAAGAAATAATGCATATACTGAAACATACCCAATGTAGCAAAGGATATATATTATAAAAGACATGTGAGAACTCAGGCCAAGGAGGAAACAGTAGATTTACCTTTCTGACAGTACAGTCATTCCAGGACAGGAATTTATGAAACTGAGCATAGATGAAACAGTCTACCCTATTTAAATGATGTTTTCCTTTTTTGGAGGGAGGAGTGAGATTCATATATTTGAATTTGTATGAATTGAATTGGCATATGATGCAACTAAACTATCCTTTGTTTTCATTTTTTTTAAAGTTGTTTGTAGACACGAGGTTTTACAGTGTTGCCCAGGCTGGTCTCAAACTCCTGGGCTCAGGCAATCTTCTTACCTCTCAGAGTGCTGGAATTGCAGGCGTGAGTCACTGCATTTGGCCTGCTTTTAAATTTTGCCTAGACCTGTGCTGTCTATTACTGTAGCCACTCCAAATTGGGATGTGCTGTAAGTATAAAATACACACTGGGTGTCAAAGATGTTGTCAACAAACGTGTAAAGTCATAAGAATTTTTTTATGTTGGTGACATTTTGAAATTATGACATTTTAGGTGTACTGGCTTAAATTAAATCTTGTTAAAATTATTTTCACCTGTTTCTTCTTTAACATGGCTACTAGAAAAGTTAAGATTACATGTGACTTCTCTCAGACTTCCATCAGACAGCATTGACCTTGACAAAGAACCTAGTTTAGTTTGGAATTAGCCTAGACTAAAATTTTGAATTGCTAACACATGTTAAACGTGTTAAAATTATTTTAAAACTGTCCCTTTTCTTCAACAATCCTACCAGATTTAAGAAAGCATTGGCTCAAACTACCTTTTGTATTTTGGCTGATAATGCAGGGTCTCCTTACACCCCCCCCCAATCTATTTTGTTTTACATATGGCTTCAGAATGGTCAAGTCCCAGAACCTTCAGTATTTATGCATCACAGAGCCTTCTATTGATCTTCAAGTCTGAACTTTTTGTGTTCAGTAGAATTGCATCTAATTTTTAACATTTTAAATTTTTTCTGTGAATCACATAGTTTATTCAAACATGTAGAAATTATTTTTGTTCCAACATCTTACTGTGAAAATTTTGAAATACACATGCATACAATTAGAAGAGGGAAGACCTAGACATTGGATTCCAACAGACTGTACCTTTTGAAATGAAGGGAGTGGAGTTCAAACCACAGACTAGACACTCACTATACTGTCCCATTGTTTAATTACACAGTGCCCAGAGTATTATATGCAACACAACAGAGAAGCAGGAGACAGGTTGGATGGTCACCAAATGCTGATGGCTTCACCCTAAATAGGCAACTTGCATCTTTATTATCCTAGTTTTCAACAGGCAAATCAAGGGCTTCTGACTGATAATGTGCACCAAATATATCTCCAAGAAAAAAAATAATACATTGAAAAAATATGAAATAGATGGAACAAGTCATAAGACAACCTTACCCATGTGTTGTTGAACCAGCCCTATAATCATTCTGTTCTTCCCTTTTTTTATTAAGGCTTTTATAAGCAACACAATAATAGCCTTTTTTTTTTACCTGTCACTCTCTGTAAGAATTAAGATACATTTATAAAAAAGTTTTTTAACTTCTTAAGTATAAAGCAGAGAATATCATTTTGAGAGGAAGGACATTGTAGGGAAAGTACAGGCTCTACCAAAAAAGATGGACAGGTGGCAGTTGGTCAGCTACACCAGCAGGATGACAGTGGGGTAGTGGCCCTTTGTCCTCAACATGGCTCTTCCAGAAAAATGCCCTTTTATTACAAACATGCTGATTACAGCACGTAGAATCAATGGCGCCCTCAGATCTCTTCAGATTAGATCCATCTGCTGCACATCTACACTCCTGGCTGAAATGTGTTTTTTCCCACAGGAAGCAACTGAAGACCTTTCTAGAAAGAACGCCCTCAGACTACTAGCTCCCACCTTGCCCACATGCACAGAAAGTTGGAAGTGCCTGGTCACTTGTGTCCTTCCACCCTTGGTCCTTCGCCAGTAGCTCATGGGTATGAGCGCCTTGACTAGGGACAGTCCTCGGGCAGAACTTCCCCTCCAGACTCCCCTGTAGAAATATCCTGAAACTCCTCTCTGTGGGATTTGTCTATCTCACAGTTGTGTGGCTTCTTCTCCCCTGCCATATCCCCACTCCCTTCCTGGTTTCATCTAGGAGCATTTTCTGAATATATCACTTGGCACACAGACCCGCAGTTCAGAGTCTGCTTCTGGAGAACCTGCCCTAAGATACTCATCAGCCCATGTCCTCTCAGCTCTCTAAACACAGAGGGCCTTAAATTCCTAAAACTTTTTTTTTTCTTAATGAATCAGAGTCTTACTCTGTCGCCCACACTGGAGTGCAGGGGCGTGATCACAACTCACTGCAACCTCTACCTCTTGGGCTCAGGCAATCCTTCCACCTCAGCCTTCCGAGTAACTGGGACTATGGACACATGCCACCACACCCAGCTACTTTTAAAAAAATTTTTGTTTTGTAGAGACAAGGTCTCAATATGTTGCCCAGGCTGGTCTCAAACTCCTGGGCTCAGACAATCCTCTTGCCTCGGTCTCCCAAAGTGCCGGGATTGCAGGCGTGAGCCACAGTGCCTGGCTCTAAATGTATTTTCAAGAAACCCTAGTATCCATTCCAAACTCTGACTACATATTAAATTACCATTCCCCAAACTCAATCCACATCATCCCCCTTTTTGTTTTCATATCTATTGTCCTTGCTGTGTGAACTTCTTCAAACCCTCCCCTTTCCAAATGAACCCTCCCTGGCTCTCTCATGTAGGCTGCTGTTCCTGCTGGTTCTGTGTGCACACTGTTACCAGGGCACAGATGTGTAGAGTCACGTCTGTGCCCTGGTAACAAAACTCTGTGTTCAAATCCTGCTCTGCTATTTCACGTGGGGAACCTCAGACAAGCTAATTAATCTGTCCTCTGCTCAGTTTCCACATCTGTAAAATGAATATAAAAAGTCAAATGTGCCGGGCTCGGTGGCTCAGCCTGTAATCCTGCGCCTTTGGGAGGCTGAGGTGAGTGGATTGCCTGAGCCCGCGGGTTCGAGACCCGCCTGGGCAGCAAGACCTCATCTCTACAATAAATCAAAAAATCAGCCGGGCGTGGTAGCACGCGCCTGTAATTCCAACTACTTGGAAGGCTGAGGCGGAAGGATCGCCGGAGCCCAGCAGGTCGAGGCTGAGGTGGCCGGGAGCGGCCACTGCACTCCGGTCTGGGCAACAGGGTGAGACTCCAACTAAAATAAAATAAAATAAAATGTACTTTTGAGCATTCTTGAGCAAAGAAATGAGATAATTTACATGCAAAACACTTACAGATGACTGGCTCGGGGTAGATGTTAGCTGATGCTTTTATATTGTGATTATTTGTTTATGAGTCCATTTTCCTTATTAGCACCTTAAGGGCAAAAGTCATATTCATCTTGATAAGTGTGTGTTAAATAAAACTCTTCATCAAGGGGGAGTTCTCTTGGGAAGGATAGCACTTTACATTATTAGTGATGAATCCCTTAGGACTCCATAATTTGCCTGCCACCTCTGTGATGATTTCTATCTCTCCTTATAGCCTGTACTATTATTTACTTATTATATTTCTTTAAACTATTTTATAGCAATTATTTTTTAGCCTGGTTTAATACTAAGAAACAGAGTATGTGAAATCACAGGTTTAATATGTTAGCTGAAGCTTTTCCTAATATCCACTAAAATAAATATGTAGCCCCTAAAACAAAATCTGTTCATCCGTACCAGTTCCCGAGTGATCTCACATATTCCCATTGGTATCCCCACCTCGCTTTGGAAAACCGCCTCAGGAAGTTGGTAACCAGTTGATTGTTGTCCAAGAATGATATGAATGGAGTTTGGGTAAACATCTGAACAGCAATAAATCAATGCACAAGATCTTGGAGGGAGTAGGTCTTGGTTCTAAGCTTATTTATCTCACTCAGCAACCTTTGTCACCCGGCTGCTCTCCACTAAGTTCCCAGGCACAGAAGACATGTTGTATGTTTCGTCTCATCCAGCAAAGGAGGACCTGTGTCTCCCAAAAAACTAGGACCCCAGGCAACTCAAAGTACATCAAAGCACGGGTGGATAATCCTCAGGCTGGGCATGTTAGCAAATGTCCCTTCTCCTCGCCTTGTCTGAACTTGCTTCCTGTAGAAGTCTGAAGCCGAAGCAAGAGAGACTTTAACAGATGGAGACAGGGCAAGCAGCCATTCCAGTCAAGTAAGGACGAGGCCCAGGAAAGGCTAAGTGGCCCCACCTTCATTTCAGGGACGCTTAGTCTGGGCACACGGCAAACTAGTCTTTCCACGACTCTGAGATGACCACACAACCTGATATTTGCTATCCATCACCAGTGAACAAACAAGTGTCCTGGGGAAAATGCCAGGGGAGGTTTTCCTCTGAGTTTTCTTACCACCACCAGACTGCAGACCTCTACCAGGAGGGCTATGAAGTGTAGAATTTAATTACCACACTTCAAATGGGCTATACCTTGACACGAGAAATTCTAGAACCTGGCTCACCAATGGGACTTGGAGCTAGAGGCGAGTAAGACTAAGATGAACAAGAGAATATTTGAATCTCAAGAGGTGCAATTACCTCTTAGACTCTGGCAGGACGGTTGAATGATTTATGTCCCAAATAGCTTGAAGTGGGAGCCAGGTACCCAGGGGTTGGAACGCTGTGGGGAGGGAAGGAAGCGTAGAAGGGGTTGGCCTGAGGAAGGTGGTTTCCACCCCTTCTTCTCACATCGTCGTCCTGGAACCAGCAACTTTGACATCACCTGGGAGTTTAGTAGAATTCAGAGTGTCAAGTCCCACCCCAAACCTGCTGAATCGGAGTCTCCCCTGTAAACACATTCAAGTTTGACGTGATCTTACCAGCCTCTCTGCTACTTTATCTAGTTACAAACACACAGGGGGTGTGCTCTTGGCTTTCTGCCCCTTCAGCCGGCTTCCTCATCACCCCCCCTTCAGCCAACTTTCCCAGCACCTTCCACCTACACTTTGGAAAGGACTATGGTAGCTCACTCTACGTCCTCCTCCACTCTCCTTGGCCTCTTGTCAATCCTCCGTCACCAACATGACCAACGTTGTTCCCATTGCCAACATCTCTCTTGCCTCATGGCCTTGGCACAGGCTGCTTTTTTCCTGCCTAGAACACTCTTCAGCTGGCCAACCCAACTCTTCCGTCGAGTCTCAGTTTAAACGTCACCTCCTCCCGTCACTCACTCTGATGTAGGCGGCCCATCATTCTCTCGTGTGGCCCACAGTTCTTTTCCTTCCTAGCAGTCATCTTACGATTTGTCATTGCAAATCAGCTGTCTTCCCACTAGCCTGTTTGGGTAGAACCATGGACGTCTGTTCTCTGCTGTACACCCGGCACCTGCATGAATCCTAAATCAGAATAGGTGCGCAATGAATACTGTTTGGATGGACACATTATTGAAACCAGTTTTTCTAGGTTTTTTTGTTTGTTTTATTGCAAGACTCCAAAATGCTAATGAGCATCATCAATTTCCAGAGAATAATAAAGTGTTCAGTGTTTCTCAAGCTCATTTGTCTCTCTGCAGAAAACCAATGAACAATCTGGAGAGCAGGAAACACAGCTTGGAAAATCCTGGGGTAAGTAAAGTAAATCCTGGGGTGAGAGAAGAGAGTGTACCTAGAAGTCAAAGCATCACAGAAATCGGGGAAGATGGGAAAAAATCTAAGTACTCACTTTTAGAACTCCTGAGACTGTGTTCTCGTCGTAATTGTGTCTGTCTCCCAAATCTTGGTGTGAAGATTCACCTGTCAGTGAAGACAACCAGAGGAACATTACAGACTCCAGAACCACCAATGGAGGGATCGAAGACACAAGTCCCCAGCCACCACCACTGTGAGACAGCAGCGTTTTTAGAAAGTCCACATTGACTCATTAAGAGATTAGTGTGCTGAACCATCTTTCCCTGGAATTTCTGCATAGCACAAACAGAACAGAACAGAATTGCCCATCATATCAGTCACTACAAGGGCAGAAATCAGTGATCTTTGATTTGATCACAGAGTGAAGGTGTTTTGATTACTACTGTTGGGTAATAAGCCATCCCCAAAATGGAGTAGCTTAAACAGCACTGATCATATATATTGTTCAGAAATCAGCGATTTGTGCAGGACTCAATGAGGAAGGCACATCTCTGCTTCACCTGTCTTCAGCCTGACAGCTTGGCAGTGGCCTGGAGGGTCCTTTCAAGACAGTCACTTCCTGGACTGGCAACTTGGAGTTGGGATGTGTAGGAAACAAGGATATAAGCTTGACAAAGCCCTTGTGTTTCTGGCCTGGTTCCAACAGAAGTTTGGCCAGTGTTTTCTTCTCTCCATGTTTGCCCCTGGGAATGTTGATTTAGTAGAATTCAGGTGGTGTGACCTCTAGTCTGCGTAGGCTGGATGTGGCCTACTTCGATAATAACTTTACTCAGAACTTCAAAGAACAGAGATGTGAATAGTTTCACTTAGACTCTTAGAAAACAAAGATGTCAGTGCTATAGTAAGCTCGCCAGGGAAAGTCCTACACGTTAACTTTTTCCCAGCTGATGCTAGCAATAAAATATTTCTTGTTTATGTGGTTTTGCTCTATATAACAAAACATGCTGTAAGAATAAACTGGCTCTCACCTATTGAGGCGAGAGACCTCCCAATCCTGCTGTTCTTTGTCTTTCTTTTCCCTCCACCCACCTCAGGCCCTGCTCTACGGAGGCTGGACCTCCGCAGGGCTGCTTGCTCCGCCAGAGCTGTGGGCCCAGGGCCTCAGTTCCTCTCCACAGAAGCCTCTCCAAGGACACTTGGCCTCCCTCACAGAGTGGCAGCCGTGTTCCAAGTGTGAGTGTCCCAAGAGTACCGTGAAACTACGTGGCCTCAGTTAATCTGGCTCCAGAAGTTATAAAGCGTCACTTCTGCAGTCTTCTGTTCGTGGAAGTGATACCAGCCTCCCCAGAAGTAAAGGAAAGGGAAGTAAAACTCCACTTTTTTAGGAGTGAATAGCAAAACACTAGAAGTGCATGAAAGATGCCGTTGGAGCCAACTTTGAACAATACGATCAGGCTGGGCACGGTGTCTCACACCTGCCATCCCAGCCCTTCGAGAGGCCAAGGCAGGAGGATTGCTTGAGGCTAGGAGTTTGAGGCCAACCTAGGCAACATAAAAAGACCTCGTCTCCACAAAAAAATTTTAAAATGAAAAATTTTGAAAATAAAAATGGTGGCACATGTCTGTAGTCTCAGCTACTTGGGAGGCTGAGGCAAGAGGATTATTGGAGCCCAGGAGTTTGAGGTTGAAGTGAATCAAGATCATGTTACTGCGATTCAGCTGGTGACAGGGCAAGACCCTGTCTCAAAAAAATAATGATAAAATAAAAGGATATAAAAAAGAAAAGAAAATCAATCTTCCACAGAAGACAAGATGTAAAGAAGTAATTTATCATTTTTTTAAAAGACAGAATGTGAATTTTTATTATGAAGGCAGGAAAGATAGATGTCAATATGTGTCAAGGTGGAGTAAGAAATTTGCTCCCTCAGATGTGGTGACTTGACCCAGAAAAACCCAAACAGGTCTAATGGGAACACTGAGAACACATGTGGCCCCGGTGAGCTGTGGATTGGATAAAGGTTAAATGGTAATTGTGTCCAGAAACTTCAAACAGGTTAAGGTGCTGGCAAGCCCAAACTAAAATAAAAACAAAAACAGTTCTTCCGTCTACAGAAAATCCACCAGGTTGGCCGGCACTGGTGAACTGAAGGCACAGGCTTTCAAATAAGTCCCCGGTTTTCTGGGAGAGTCCCAGTTTCAAATATTTTGTCACCATGACAGTCCTGAACTGAGCCTTGAGAGATAAGTAGGATTTAACTGTTTTGCCAAACAAGACAATCAAACAACAGACAATGAGGAGTGAGGAAGGGAGCAACAAAAATGCCATCGCTTTTTTCTTCTTTTGTTCAAAGTGTCAGAAGACACACGCTGGCACGACGTAGGCCCTGAAACATGTTTATAAATATAAACGATTTCTCCTTCCTCGGCCCACCCCAGGCCTCAACATTTCCACTGTTAGACAGTCTTTCCTTTGGTTAAGTTAGTGTGTCACACATGAGGATGCACCACTCAGATCTCTTTCTGAGACAGGACTCACCGCCCAGCTTCAAAGAGTGTGGTAGCTGACAGCCCCCAACTATCCAATGTCTACAGAGTCTGTCTCTACTTTCAGGTCAAGGTCATGCTCTTGTGGGGGTAGCCCCCAACCAAGGACCGAGCGAGGCAGTGGTACTGGGCCTGGCCATTTCTACCCAACGTGGGGCTCCTATAATGGGCGGTCTTCGCTCTGGAGTCCCCCTACTGGGCTGGTAGAAACTTACTGTGTCTGCTGTTTTGCTTTGACAGATAGGACTCCCCCATACCCATTCTGCACTCAAGCTTCCTCTTAGCAGCTGCTTGCCTGAGAATCCAACCTGCACAGGCAGCATTCTGGAAGGTTCTCCCCCAAAAGGCCAATATCCCAGTATAGAAGCATACAGTCAGCCACTCCCAGCCTTGAGCGCCTTGGGAAAGCAATGTGGGAAGGAGACATTTCACGGGTACAAGCAGGTCCCAAGCTCGAAAGACCTCCATCGAAGCATCAGGCAACCTCACCCCACAGCACCAAGCCAGGCACGAGGACAAACCAGAAGCTTTGCACACCCCTTTCTGGGAAGGGCTCTTCCCTTTTCTTCCCCACTGGGGATCAGAAACTCTTGCTTGTGTTTCACCCATGTCCTGAGAATCTGCATAAACGCCCATTTCTTTTGTGGGGAAACCCACTTCTGGTTTCCATCCCACACCTGCAACTAGAGACATCATCACGAATCAGAGTAACACAAGTCTGGACATTGCCTTGAAGATACAGGATGAAGAGGACACTCAGTATCCATTCCACCTCTGGTCAAATAGCCTTCAATATCTATAAACCAGCTACTCAGTATCTACGTTTTCTCTACTTTGTCTTCTGCCTCACAGATTCTTACTCATTATGTCAGTTTCTTGACCATTTCTGCCTGTTCATACTTTCCACTGCCTGTTCTTTCATGTGTTTCAACTCCTGCCTTGTTTCTCTCAAGTCATTGCAGATGCTGTCAAGAACCTTCCTCTTCCCCTTTCTGCCCACCCCAAGACCACAGTTATGGTATAGTTTCCAGCAGACTGAGCTTCCCATTCAAATATCTTTGACTTCTCTACCCAAGGGCCCATGGGAGCTTGCTCAGCTGTGGCAGGTGCAAGCCAGAAGAGTGAAGGAGTTAACACCTTAGAAGCGATTAAGGAAAGGATTGATGGGGACAGAATCAGTAAGTGAATTCAACAGATGGAGGATAGGACCCAGTGAGTGGATTCAATTGATGGGAGACAGAACTCAGTGAGTGAATTCTCTGGTTTCCATGTCCTCCAGGGGGACAAATTTGACAGAAGTCCAACATAGTTTCTCAGAGTGTCCCAAGTAAGGTTGAGTTCCAGTTGCAAGCAGTGGAAACCATTTACTCTTCATTCATTCTCTCTCCTCTGTCCCATTTTTTTCTGTTCCTTACTTGTGCTTCCTTGAATTACCTCCTAAATAAACCAACTATACCCAAGTTCTTGTCTCAGGTCTGCTCCTGGAGGAAGCTCAATTAAGACAAGCCCTAGTCCAAATCCCCAGAGAATTTGACTGAGCCTCCCCTTAATCCCCATTGCCTATATATAGAGAGGCTTTTTCACACAACACCACAGCACAGGCTTTTTTTTTTTTTCTTTTTTGAGTTGGAGTCTCACTCTGTCACCCAGGCTGGAGTGCAGTGGCATGTTCATGGCCACTGCAGCCTTGACCTGCTGGGCTCAGGTGATCCTTCTGCCTCAGCCTTACATGTAGCTGAGACTACAGGCACACGCCACCATGCCCAGCTAATTTTTGTATTTATTGTAAAGAAGAGTTCTTGCCAAGTTGCCCAGGCTGGTCTTGAATCCCTGAGCTCAGGCGATCCTCTTGCCTCCACCTCCCAAAGTCCTGGGATTACAGGCGTGAGCCACCATGTCCACCTTACATAGGCTGTTGACCACCTATTATTGACTGGCCCTTAGGTCCAGACCTCTGATTCAAACACTTGAGGCAGAGTTGGGTATGTAACATGGCTGCCAAGAGCCACTTCCCTAGCAGAGGTCATGAGTGGTGCCATTTTCCTTAGGAAGGCTTTGACCAGGACAGGCACCTTGAACAAATGACTCAGTACAATATCTGAATATTCTGTGTCTAGACCTATCCCAATAGCAGGTATGGCTTATCCACTCTCATAGGATACACATATTGTTCCAGACCTTACATGTAATTTATAAGTGCAAGTGATTCAAACAAATTTAGAGACTTGTAAACTACTCAGTTTTATTTCTTCTTCATACGTTTCCTCTTCCAGTAGTGTATGTGCTGGTGGACTCAGCCAAGAAAAGATCCATGCATACAAAGACTTGTTTCGGTAAAACGCCTTTGTGAAAAGAAATAAGGAGGCAGCTCAGAGAAGACTGAGAGAGCAGTCAGGTCACAATGCAAATGTGACCCCAAGTGAAGGAGAGACAGAGAGAACGTTGGATGGAAGCATCCCAGACCACTGCGCAGTCAATGGAAGGTTTGGTGAAGCTGTTGAGGAATACCTGAGTGAGAACTGGCTAACAAGAGGTCCCCTGCCATCCACGAATAGGTCTTCCATAGTATATCACCACACACAGTCATGGTGGGGAGCAGCCCATAGGAAGCATGACCTTGGCACAAACACAGGACCAGCAACTAGAGTCTCCATCAGTTACACTCCCTGCACTGAGAGTTCTGGGAAATCATCCTCATGGTCAGTGTATAATCGTCCTCTTATTTGAGACCCTCCCTGCTAGAGGAGCACATATCGTATTAGCTATAGCCTTGCCAAATGATTGGCTTTGGCCAATGAAGTGTGAGCAGAAGTCAAAGGTGTCACTTTCAGACAGAAACTTTAAGAGCCAGTGTGTGGTTTACCATATTCCTCTTTTCCTCTTCCTCTACCATCAGCCAGTTTCTAGAGAGAAGCTACTCCATCAGCCTGAGTTCTGAGGCAGGGCGGTCATGGCACAGAGTCATGGCCAACCTACAGTGGTCATGTGGTCCAAACAAGAAAGAAATCTGTGTTGTTGTTAGCCAATAAGATGTTGGGTCCTTTGTCACCATGGTAAAACTAGCCTATGCCAACTAATACATAACTTCTGCCGTCTTTCCTAGGCTTCTCCATCCATATGCTAAAAGCCAGATTATCCTATCCTGGGATTTGAGAAAATAATTGCTACCTTTCTGTGCACCCATCGCTGCCACAGGTAACCAGTTGGGCTTTTTTATTGCTTGACAGTTTTCTCATCAACTAGCACAATTAAGAAAAATGCGTGTGGTTTTGTAACCTGAATAGAATGCTTCTCAAAGGAGAAAAAAATAGGCATCTTGATTTTTAGTCTAGAACTTCTAGGAGAGAGCATACACTTTACAGCACTGCGGTGATGAATTCCTCTTTGGAAACCTTTTCTTAAAATATATATCCTGCATGGCCCTATGTTTTCATCAGTCATTTTCCATTATGTGCCATAATTCTTTTTCTTTTTCCTCTTTTGCAAATCCTTTCCTGTGGATTCAAGGGAATAAAAACCGCATTTAAGAACTTAATGTTCTGGATGAATTTATACAACTTTAGATGAACAGGAAAATAATCCTGACAAGTGACAAAAGATTCATAAATACAAATCCATTTTGGAGTCTGTTTTCTCTATTATAAAATAAGAAGGGAAAAAAGAAAGCAGCTGGCAGATGCTGGCTTAGAGCAGCTCAACTGGTCACCCACTTTCTCGTTGATGGTGCCAGCAGTCTGGCACTCCGGGACTGTCTGGGTTTGATATATGACCTTCTTTGCTTGCCAGAGAGGCAAGGGGCTTGGGAACCATGTGGAAGATTCCTTTTGATTTACTCGTGGATTAAAATGGGCTTTGCAAACTTTTGGCAAGAACGAACACACAGGAATTTGAGGAAACGATGTTTGTGGCGAGGCTGGTCTTTGGCTAAAAATAGAAACAAGGCAAAAGGCTGACAAATTAACACAATTATAAGGATTAGGAATATCTTTTTAAAAAAATTTTTATTGTAAAGATGTGGGGTACAGGGTTAGGTACACAAACATTGATCATGCAGGTACCCCTGTTAATGAGGTATGTCTCTCCCTCCCCTAGCAGTTTCTCCCAACTGCCAATCCCACCTCCCCCATCTTTTTTTTTTTAAGTCAGGGTCTCACTCACTTTGTCACCCAAGCTAGAGTGTAATGCCACAATCACAGCTCACCACAGACTCAGCCTCCCGGGCTCAGATAATCCTTCCACCTCAGCATTCAAACAGCTGTGATTATGGGTACACATTACCACACCTGGTTAATTTTGTTTGTTGGTTGGTTTTTGTGGAGGGGAGGTCTTGCTATCTTGCTCAGGCTGATCTCGAACCATTGGATTCGAGCAATCCTCTTGCCGGGGCCTCCCAAAGTATTGGAATGACTGGCGTTAGCCACTGCACACAGCCTAACGATAGGGATTCCTTACAGACAAATGCTCATGTCAACGTTTTTCTCATCATAATGGTCACTGCTGGTTTCCAGTCACAAGAAATAAGAAAATCATGTATATGATGCCTGAGAATTGCTGTCAAAAGGCACAAGCTGTGAATGCAACTGTAGATTCTCATCCTCGGGGTAACATGCCCCACAATATATATATGGTTGCTACTCCTCCCAACCTCCTTCCTGGCTCTCGTCGGATCCGGAAACAGAGTCCTTGGCCATTCTGGATACCAAACGCATTTGGTTTCTAATAGAATCAGCGGAGTGAGTTCCATTTCAGGCTTCCAGCTGAAGCAAGATATTCCAACTGGTGGAAATCAATCCAACTGAAGCACCCTTGAGCACAAATCAAATGAGACTAGACTGCAATTGAGGAAAATTATAGTCATAACTTTGCTCTAGGAGCTAAGTCGACTTCCTCTCTGCATGATCTCGGAAAAATGGCACGTATGCTCGCGGCTATCAGCAGAGAGGCAGGTGCCAGAACACATTTTTGCTAAAGAGAGTTATTAAAACGTTTTTATCTATCTGGGGTGTGTTGTCAATATTAAAAACAAAAGCAGAGGGAAAATAAATGAAGTTGGGTCGTATTCAAGGGTTCCAGGTCCGACATGTGCTAGCAAAGCTATTAATGCCAACGTTTAGGTGGGCTCCTGAAGCGTCCTGTCAATCAATACAAACACAGCACAGTGTGGAATAGCTAAAAAGATTACTTTTCATGAGCGAGCTTTCCTACTGGGTTTCCACAGGCGATTTCTGTGGTTCACTGTCTTGTAATTGTGCATATCCAACAAGATTTCTGACACAGTCACACTCACAGCATCACAGAACGTGGTGCAAGAGGGAATCTTCATGAACATCTGTCTCCTCATCCAACTCCCACCACAAGGCACTCAGTTCTCCATTTCATAGATGAGGAAAACCGAGACCCACACAGGGCCACGTGAGTTGCCAGAGATCACACAGTGAGTTAGAAACAACCAGAAGTAAAATCCAGGACCGGAGCTGTCTCTTCTCTAGAAGGCTGTCTCACTATTCATCTGTAGCTTTGAGACTTTTTAAAAAAAATTTTTTCAGAAGTGAGTAGAGTATGAATTATAAATAAATCAATAATACTCCACACCAAATTCCCCAAAGGTAACTAAGTAGGGGACGCCTCCGCTTTTAAGATGCAATTAAAATGCAGCACATTCCTGGAAACAGATGTTGCAGAGTTGATCATCCTCAAGGCAGCCCATGCAAGCTCTATCAGACGTGGGTCGCATGGGCAGAAACCATCAGACAAACGAAAGGCCGTGGAATGAAGGGGCCAAGAAGGCAAGGAGTAAAGCCAAGGGGGTCCATTAGGAAAAATCAAATCAAGAACAAAGAAAATGTAGCAGGCTGAGAAATGGGCACTGCCTCTGCATGCCAATGGAGCCCATTAATCTTTGAGATAGAGAGATCAGAAATCCTCCATCTTTCAAGTTCTGTTTCCTGTTATTTGAATTCATCTTAACAAATATTTACTGAAACATCTGCTACGTGCCAGGTATGTGGTTAGACAAAGGCAGATGACATAGAGGGGTGGACCAAACATTCATGGCCCCTGTCCTCAGAGGGTTCATGGTTTTATGGAAAAGAGGACCAGAAGGGGATATTTCAATATGTGTTCTAGGTGCTGTACTAAGGCTCAGTCAGGATGTTCTGGAAGCACCAAGGAGAAACTGCGAATGCCTCTTCCATGTGCTTTTCATGCTGCCTTCATGAACTGATGGCCCAGCAGTTTGAATGGGACTGAGCCAACCCGTGGGTCCAGGTGGTGAGTCTTCTCAGGCCTACATCAATCAGTGTGTGACATTTCTCTGGCCCCAGTGATTGGTTCCAGAGAACTGATTGATGGACACATGGCCTAGGTTTGTCCAGTTAGAGTGAAGCCCACTTGTCTTCAGCCTTTGGGGAAGGTACTCTATTCTGTACAGTAGAGTGTGACCGTGAGGCCAGAACTACCACCGCCATCTTATGACTGAAACTGAGTGCTGAATGGGAAGTTGCCTTGTTGCTCCAGGACTGATGACCAGGATCAAAGCCAGAAAGAAGGAGAAAAAGAACTTGATCCTCATGAAAATTAAAGAGAGCAGGACACTCCTCAAGGCTCAGTAAAAGGAGCTGAATTGCCTCTGCCTATGTCCCTAGTCAAGTGATGATGATTCCTGAGAGTTCCTCATAGAGACTGCCCTCAAGTGGGGTGGCAGATCCACATCCACTACATGGCTGGACATCCCCTGAGGCCCGCACGCCCTGCCTAGTACTCCCTGCCAGCCAGGGCGTGGGAAGGGAGTTTCTGCAGACATTGGCAAGCTCCCCCAAAGTGAGCCTTCTTGCCCGGAGAGTTCTCAGGTTGAGTGGACAGTGCAGAAAGTGGGGAATTGGTGGGTTGTGCCTGGAAACAAAGTGGCAGCAATGGCCATCCTTTTCCAATCCCTCCAGGCCATTGCAGGGCACAGAAGAAGCCACAGAAGTTTCCATGACTTCACACGAACGTCATAGAAGTTAGAAGAGGAGATAGAAGCC
Organism: Carlito syrichta; assembly: GCF_000164805.1. Taxonomy (NCBI): domain Eukaryota; kingdom Metazoa; phylum Chordata; class Mammalia; order Primates; family Tarsiidae; genus Carlito; species Carlito syrichta. Next base: position 225,677 of record NW_007248766.1, read on the forward strand.
ATGAGGCCATGCGGGCAGCTGCCATCCAGCCAAGGCCATGCCCATCTGGAGAAAACTGGGGTGTGGACTACTGGGGGTGATGAGAAGAAAACACAACTTCTCTCTCTGAGGAATCTTCATCGGCGGAGGGGAGCGACAGAGGTGAAAAGCATCCCAAGAAAACCTGCCCGCCATCATCACCAAACTAACGGAGACTGCCAAAGCAGATGGAGCTGGAGGAAAAGCAGGAACAGCTTTCCCCACCCATGGTAGCCAGCTAGTGAAGACCACCCCGCCACTTTTTCCAGTCCCTTTCCCAGTATCAAGCACAGAACATTCTAAAACCCAGAAAGGGATGGAATGTGGGGTGAATGAATGAATGAATGAATGGGGGTCAATGCCCCTTCTCTACTGTCTACCCCTCACACCACAGTTTCCACGGAACTGAGGTGAAAGGAGAGAAGAGGCAGTTTAACAGTAGACATGAGTTTGCATTTTTACACACCAATAGGCTGGATTGTAAATGCTGGGACAGGCTGCCTAACTAACCAACGTGAGGTTGTGGAGTCGGTTCAGGAGATCAGTAGGAGAGGGGAAAGCAAGTTCAAGTGTATGAACCAGCACAGTCAGGAACACTGATTGGAAGAACTTAAATCCTTTCAAATCCTAGTTCTACTACTTATTAACTCCCTAAAATGGAGATAATGATACCTAAGTTGTAGGGTTGTTACAAAGACCATGCATGCCTACAAAAAATATTTAACATGTTCAAAGAACGTTGCATATGGAGTTTAGTGAAGAGAGAGGGAAATTGGGGTGGGCCCTGCATTGGAGTTCTGGCCAACAGTACCAGCTAAGGTCTTAGCTGTGAGCCACCCTTAACCACCAGAGGTGAGACTGGATTTGACTTAGGTGATTCCAACCCTGGCCTTCAAGTTTCACCAGCTAATGCCGAAAGGAGTAGAAATGAGCAATGTGAGCCCTGCCTGCTGAGGTAGGTGGCACAGGGCCTTGTAACTCATAGAAAAAAGTATGGATTTTTTTTTTTTTTTTTTAGTCAAAATCTCACTGTGTTGCCCAGGCTGGAGTGCAGTGGCACGATCATGACTTACCGCAGCCTCAAATTCCTGGGCTCAAGCAATCCTCTCACCTCAGCCTCCCAAATAGCCGGCACCACAGGTACATGTCACCATGCCTGGCTAATTTTTTTTATCTTCTGTAGAGCCAAGGTCGTGCTATGTTGTCCAGGCTAGTCTCGAATTCCTGGGCTCAAGTAATCCTCCTACCTCAGTCTCCCAAAGTGATAACATTACAGGCATGAGCCGCCACCACCCAGTTAAGGCCTTTGGAGTGTTATAATCCAGGTACGTTTTGAGAAGATCACTCCTTCTACCATGAGGAGGGTACAAGTGGGGAGACTTGTTAGAGGCATCACAGTTGACATGATGGGGGCTTAGAATGGAGTGGTGGCAGTGGGGATGGCAAGAAGTTGACAGGTTTGCAATAGTCTCCATTTGGCAACCAGAGCTAGCATTCCAAAGCACAAGGATGATATCGGCATTGATAAAAACCTTATCATAGATTAGAGATAGTGACTGTAAGGAGCCCACCCCTCCCCCCACAAAGAAAGCTGATAAATGCAGGTTCTAAAAAGGTGAGAGTGGGGAGGAATGTTCCAGGTAGAAGGTACAATATGACTAAAAGTACAGCAGCCTGAAGTGTTGTCACAACTAGAAACAAGGTCAGGACAAGCAGGCTTCTTGGAAGTCTGCACCCATCCCTGGAAGTTCAACAAATGCCCTTGACTGACAGGCTCCCACAACGGGTCTTGCTCCTAAAAGCCCTGGTGATGGAGCCGGGAGCAACTTGGGAATCCTGGCAGGAAGGTCCTTCTCAGTCTTCTCTTTAATAGGATGTGTAGTTAACACCATTCCTGTCGTAGACCGCAGCAGTGTTTTCCTGTCTCAGTCTGGGAACTTCCTCTTGATTTTATCTTCGACTTGTGTTCATGAGCAGGAAGCAGTGAGACGCTGCAGGAGAGACAGAAACATGGTCATAGGAAGGAGATGGAATCAGCCCTTAGTGAAGGAGGAGGAAAACCAATAGAAACCCAGGGAGGGAGGGGTTGGGGCTCCCTGTAGAGCTTTGCATTTGGGGAAAGCACATGCAAGACTGGGAATCTGGGGCCACTTCAGAAAATACTAAATTAAATCCTGTGAAGAGATGTGAAAGGTTGAGACAAGTCCCACATGGAGATTTGATCCAAACATGAGTCCCTCATTCCATTTTCTGACCTTTGCCCATCTGCATTGCGGGTCTGAATCTTGTCGGGACTGTGTTTCAGGGAAAACCAATCTTCCCAACCCCCTCCCAAAAAAACCTTCTCAAATTCTGATTAGCATAGAATGGGCTAACATCCACAGGACTGTGCAGCATATTGGCTCAGGGCAGAGCACAAAGTTAAGCTTCCTAGGTTTGAATCCCAACTCTCATTTACTACCAATGCTGTCATATATACATACCTTGGCTTCTTTATGCCTTAGTTCCCTCATTTGTAAAAACAGAGATAAAGTACTCCTAACTTCCTAGAACTCTCATGATTATTGAATGAGATATGCTTTGTCCTCAATATAGTAACTGGCACATAGTACATGTTCCACAAATATTAGCTTATCACTTTTGTGTGATTCCTGCTTGCTAAAAATGGTGTTGTCATTTTTCCATTGAGCTTGTGTTCTATTAATGCATCTGTGGAGAGAAGGAAGCATCATCCCTGAAGTGCCAAGTGATTTGCGGTAACTAGCTGAAGTGGTCCACGAGTCATTCAGCAAGGATGGCCCTATATGCTTCACCCTAAAGGAGAGGGGATATCCTGGGGGCTATAGGGGCAGGAAAAAGTAGCATCCAATCAAACTGAGGGTATCAGAAAGTCTTTCCCAATAAGGGATCTTGAGATTAACTTGAAGGACAAGTGGTATCCAGTCAGCCTCCAAGATGGCTCCACCTCCTCTTATTTACTTCCTAGTATAGTCTCCTCCTACATTGCATGAGAGTTGGCCTGTGCTTCCATTTGGGCTCTCACTTGGCCACTCTCCCTCATTCTCTTGGATAACTTGCTCCAGGGAAGCCAGATGCCATGTCATGAGGACATTCAGACAGCCCTGTGGGAAGGCTCATGTGGTAGGAAACTCAGGCCTCCAGGTCAACAGTTAGCAAGAAACTGAGCCCTTCCTACAACAATGTGAGAGAGAGCTTGAAAGCAATTCTCCAGTCCGAGTTCAACCTTCAGATGACTGCAGTCTCCGTGGTCTCTCTGATGACAACATGGTGAGATACCCCAAGAACATCTCAGTTAAACGGGTCCCACATCCTTAACCCTCAAAACCACGAGATAATAAATGTCTGTTATTTTAAGGCACTAAGTTGCAGGATGATTTGTTACGCAGCGATAGATTACTGATACACATAGGAATAGCCTGGATGAAGAAACAAGAGAGGACATTCCAGGAAGAAGAAATAGCATTGGCAAAGGTAGCAAGAAATAACGTGGGTCTTAGTTCAAGCATTCTCTTGAGTGGTAGGAATTGAAACCTCAAGAGGTGAGCAAACAGTAGGTCAGAAAGACCTGAAAAGCCAAGGTAAGATGTTTGAACCTGACCCTGAAAGGCAAGAGTCTCCAAGTGATTTTAAACTGGGAAGTGATATCTGAAAATTTGTATTTATTTTATCAAGAATCCTCAGGCAGTATTGTGAAGAGTGAATTAGGCAGTGTCCTCTCTTTCCCCCTGTGTATTGGATTCTTCCCAATATCTCTCAGACCTGTTCTAGAATCTCCTGTTTTGAAAAATTCTACAGTAACTCCAGATCAGCCCAGCTTTACCTGCTACATTGATCCCATATCAATTTTTTTTTTTTTTTTTGAGTTGAAGTCTCACTCTGTTGCCCAGGCTGGAGTGCGGTGGCATGCTCATGGCCACCGCAGCTTCGACTTGCTGGGCTTAGGCAAACCTTTCACCTCCGCCTTCCAAGTATCTGGAACTACAGATGCACACCACCACGCCTGGCTAATTTTTGTGATTTATGGTAGAGACGAGGTCTCATCAAGTTGCTCAGGCTGGTCTCGAACCTCTGCGCTCAGGCAATCCTCTCACCTTGGCCTCTCAAAGTGCTGGGATTGCAGGCTAAGCCACCGTGCCTGGCCCCAATATCAATTTAATCATAAATCCTCCAACAAACTAAGTGTGATAGCCCCATTCTACAGAAAACTAGTGAATAAATGCCATCATAAAACTTGCCACACTGCATTATGATTGCTTTTTTTTTTTGAGTGGGAGTCTACCCCCCAGTGGGAGGAGTAGCAAAGAGTTTTCGGCCAACTTCAATCTACCTGACTAGCTGGATCTCCTCTCATAAGCGATTATAGTGCTATGTACTTTTTAATTACAATTTGTAATTACACACTTATTTGTGTGTATGCTTATACAATGCATTGTTCTCCCACTGGATCTAAGCCACATGAAGTCAAGGCCATATCTGTTTGTTCATGACCATGTATACAATTGCTAACCCAAAGCCTTGCACATAGAAAGGGCTCAATAAATATTAGTTTAATAAATGAATAAATGTCTTCTCTTCTTTAAAGTAGACTCTATAAAAGCCAGGATATGTCTGTTTCATTTATCACTATAATGTAGGACCTAACATATAAATAGGTGCTCAATTAACTATCCTTTTTTTCTTTTTAAGTCAGAATCTGTGTCTATTGCACAGGCTGGCGTGAATATGACATATCATATTATGCATACTTCTGGCTCACAGTAGCCTCCAACTCCTGGGCTCAGGCAATCCCACTTCAGCTTCCCGAGTAGCTAGGACTACCGGTGTGTGCCACCACACCCTGCTGACTTTTGTATTTTTTGTACAGACAAGGTCTCACCATGTTGCCCAGGCCAGTCTCAAAATCCTAGGCTCAGGCAACCTCCCCCACCACCCCAACCTCCCAAAGTACTGGGATTATAGGCATGAGCCACTGTTTCATTAAATTGAAAAAGGCCAACTGGATGCAGAAAGGAAATTTAGGAAGCTCTTGAATTAATCCAGGCTCCCACCGAAGGTCATGAACGTGGGGCTAGAGAGGCGAGGATGGACTGAGAAGACCTTAGGGGGTGCTATCAACAAGGTTTGTTGGGTGTGAGGGTGAGAGAGCCGGAGGAACCTAAGCTTAAAGGGGCTGCCCCTCATCAAGTGAAAGATTACAGAAGAGGAGGCAGGTTTGGGGAAAGAGTTGGAGAGGTCCGTTTGAGGAGCCCATGAGACAATTAAACGAAAGAGAGGCCTGGGGACAGTGTAAAGAGTATGTCGTTGTCCTATTTTGAAGGACAGAAGTGTCAAGATGTCCCGCAGACAGCTCCAACAGGATGAGGGTTAAGACAGGACTGTCTGCAAAGAGGAAAGGCCGGAAGTAGAGCCCTGGCTTCCGGTGGGTGGCATCCCAGTTGAGTGCCCTGCACATGCAAGGTTCTAGACGGCTCAGGACAGCCAGTGGTAGGAGGATTAAAAGCCTGACATTTGTGTGTGGAGCTGTTTTATAGTTTGTGTATCCTAAATGTTTCTCTCCCTTCTTTTGGGACTTGAATTATTCAGTAAAAATCTTTTCCAAGTTGGAACCATCTCTAGGAAAATTTAGAGAATTAGCTACGCGCTTGGGTCAGAATTGGAAAACAGTTTGTTACGGTCCGAGTAAATACTAGGCTACTGTCTCTTGATGCCAATAAATCGAGAGGGAGGAAACCGGCAGAAAGAGGCTTATTTCTGAATTCAAATCCAGGGAGCAGAACCTGGCTCCTAGCATTTCTAGAACCGGTTTCCTCACCCCTTAGTTTCCACAGTGCATTTTTATAAATTCAGGGTTGCTGGTACCTAACTTGGACTAAGTGGCTGACAGAGCATTGTCATTATATAGAACTGAAGTTACAGCCACATTTTGTTAACAGTAACATTTATGGTCTGCATTTCCTGGTGCCAGTTACCAAAAGGTAGCTCACAGTTCCTGTCAGCAACACTGAACTGAGGAGTTGATCAAGCTTGCCATAGAGGAAGGGAGGTCACAGAGCCTATTACAAAGTCAAATATTCACTACAACATATTGTTAATTAGTAGTTATAACATGCCAGAAGTGATATAAATTACAAGGCTTATGATTACATGGGTGCTATATTTTCAAATATATGATAAAAGGGAGTGACTGGAGATTCATTTTTGTCAACTGAGTGGGCACAGCCTGTAGGAGTTCAAGGGTTCTTTGACTAACAGAGAATGTATAGGAGATAAGGGAAAATACTTTCCTTTGCTAATTCTCAGAAATATAGGTATGTGCAGGCCCTAATGCTAATTATGCCTTCCTTTAAGGGTTGTGGCAGTATGGACAGACAACAGTGGCTTTCCATTTCAAGTTCAATTCCAAAATCAACATGGAGGCGTGACTGGTATACAGAAAAAAAAGATACTCAGCGGTAAGTCAAAATTCAAGGACACTGATCCAGTCCCTCGTCTCTCTACAGAGCTCCCTTTTCCCGTTTTAAATCTTGCTGGTTCTGAATTTAGGTTGTTAAGGGAGGCTGCTTTATTCCCCGACATAACATGTTGTGCAAGAAGGCGAGTCCACCTGCAGGTGAACTCAAGATGAGACAGCTTCTAAAAGAGATGTGGACCCACCTGCTCAGTAAAAACAGGACAACTCTCAAAAGAAACCTGCAGACGCTCTAAGCAAACTTGCGCTGACTTTGAAATCCCACGTGGAATATTTTTAGCTGAAGCAGATCATGGTTTAGGATAGCAAGTCAAAGAAAACACTTTCAAATCCATCCTGAAAGCAATCAACACTTCCTAAGCATAAAAACAAAAACATTTTTTAAAAAAAACACACAAAGGAAAAGATTAAAGACCTCATTTACTTGCCTACACATTTAAGTCTTCTATACATCAAAAATTAAAAGACGAAATGAGAAAAAGGCGTTTCTGCCCCAAGGTCAGGGTATTACTAGGCATAATCTATAAAGGCGATACCTACTAATAATTCCACAGTTTGTTCCAGTTTTGGAAGTACCCAAAACCTGGCTCACTCACAGGTGTATGACCTTGGACAAGTCAATTCAAAAACTGCATGAGCCTCAATTTCCTCATCTCAAAATGGAGAAAATAATACCCACTTCCAAGTGTTACAACGAGAATCAAGAACATCTTCTGTAGTTGTACAGGTTGGTCACTGCACAAGAGAGCACAGCTGAGGGAACAAGAAGGAGTTGAAATTCAGCTCACTTCCCACTCACTATACCATGGGCCCCGAGACAAGACTGCAGTTTTCCACCCGAGGGAGTAGACACATTTTCTCATTTGCATTAAGGAGCCACAGGAACTAGTAGGATGAGATGATAATTACATAAAATACATGACAATTACATAAAATAATAATTACATTTTATTGTACTTATAATTACATAATCAAAATTATATAAAGTAATATAGGTACAGCCCTTAACTCCATGCTCTGTACATTGCAAGAATTTATTAGGTGAAGGTATTGCCATTAAGGACAAAAAGGAAAAAAGTTGTCCTTCAGAACGGTAAGTTAATGACATGTACCAATAATGGATATGAAAACTAATTAAAATTTCTAATAGCAATAAGAAAAATAATTATAAGTAATCAAAGAAAACTAAATTAAAACTAGAAGCCATCTTCCTTTAAAAGTGGCAAGCTTTTCGAGAAACTAATACTCAGTGAGAGCAGAATTGTGAAATGGGCTATCTTTCTAGGAGCCAAATAGATCAGAGAGTTGTTACCCCTTTTCTGAAGTTAGTGGATGGTATGCATCAAGAGTTTGGAAACTGCCTGTACTCTGCATTTCTTGGTAATATCGCTTGTTCAAATTTAGTCCCTCCAAAATCAGAGTTGATATGCAATTGGAGACTTATGCTTGCAATATTATTTGGAATGGTCAAAGATGAAAAATAACTAACATGTCCAACGCAGAGGGATTGGAGGCTCAAAAATGAATAAACTGAATTGAAATAAGAGGTTAAAAAATAAGCAAGTATTGCCCCCATTTTTTTTTCCATCAGAATCTTCACTCTGTCATCCAGACTATAGTGCAGTGGCTACCACAGCCTCAACATGCTGGGTTCAGGTGATCCTTTCACATCAGTCTTCCAAGTAGTTGGAATTACAGGCACGCGCCACCACACCTGGTTTTTTTATTATCATTATTATTTACTGTAGAGACAAGCTCTCACCAAGTTGCCCAGGCTGATCTCCAACCCCTGGACTCAGGTAATCCTCTCACCTCCACCTCCCAAAGTGCTGGGATTACAGGTGTGGGCCAACATACCTGACCCCAAGTTTTCATTTTCATGGTTCCCTTTTGATGAGTTCACTCTTCTTTAACTTTTGGGTCACTGTTTTTCCTCTTGAGAAAAGCAAACAATTGCTTATTGATAGCATGTGAGTGATGTCTTGGGTGAAGTTTCCAAAAGAGAGTCAGAGATAAAGATTCAAGAGTATATTTTCCTTTTTTTTCCTTTTTCTTCTCTCCCCCCCCATACACCTTTTATTTGAGTGGAGGTCTCACTCCATCACCCAGGCTGGAATGCAATGGCATGATCACAGCTCACCCCAGCCTCGACCTCTTGAGTTCAAATGATTCTCCCACCTCAGCCTCCCAAGTAGCTGGGACTACAGGCAGGCATCACCATGCCCAACTAATTTTTTGATATTTTAGAGAAGAGGTCTTGCTATGTTGCCTAGGCTGGTCTCAAATGCCTGGCCTCAAGAAATCCTCCCTCCTTGGCCTCTCAAAGTGCTGGGATGACAGGCGTGAGCTACCACACCAGGCCTGGAGCACATGTTTCATTGAGAGGGAGCTCCCAGGAGGATGGGAAGAAAGGATGCAGGATGGGGCAGGGAGGAGCTGAGCAAGCTGTGGTCTTCCCTGGAGGCTGCTTCAGCCCAACCCCGTGACCCCATGGAGAGTGCTGGAGCAAGAGGTGCGCCATGGGCTTGGTCCCTGCTGAGACAAGCGAGCTGCTCCTTCGTGTCTCTGGGCTAGTCGTGGTGGCATGCAGGTCATCTCCAAGTGGAAGTGGCCCCATGGAGGGCAATTCTCCTGAGCAGGAAGCAGCTGGGAGCCATCAGCTGCCAACCCTGAGCAGCTAGCCTGGCAACAAGGGTCTGGGTAGGGCAGCTGCAGTGTCCCCTGCAGACGAGACAGGTTGGGTGTTCTGCCTGGGACAGTGGTCTATGAGATATGGCAGGAACTCCCACAGCATGGTAATGACGACGTCTCTGTTACCTGTGGAACTCTGGCTGCCACACACCTGTGGTGTCACTGAGTAATGAGATAACTTGCTCGTTAAACCGCATCTCCTAGGGGAAAGCGAACTTGCTTCTGTGAAGTGCAAGTTTATGGACGCCGTTCACAGTCTGGAACCTGGTATTTTAAGAATGCATTCTATATATGTTACAAACCTTCTATGTGGTAAATAAAAGGCCTGTTGAAAGGCAGGCAATTGGAAATGCAAGCTATGCTACTTTAAGGTTTGGGAAGGTGACAGCTTTGAAATAAATTGGCCAGCTTATAAAGACCCAGAAAATAAAATATGGAAATCAAGACAGCTCTCCTTATTCATCTCTGGATGGGGAGCACAAAAGCTCTGTCTCCCCAAGAAGGCCAGAAGCCACCCGAAGCCTCTCTGGGAATGAGTCACAGCAGCCCTGCACCTCCCTGCCCACCACCTAGAGGGAGCAGAAGGGCATGGGGTCCCAAGGAAAGCTGAGGCTCCCCAGGTGGCCCCTGGTTTCACGAGGCACGAGAACAGTGCCACAGTCACAGGGCAGCCACTGGGCAGCTGGCGAGGCCACCTCAGCCAGCCCCATTAAATTAGCATGACCCAGGGATGCGTGCTTCAGTTCACAGTTCCACACTCAGCCTGGGTCATCTCCCCACACCATGAGGAAGAAGGAGTTACTTGAGTGAGGCTTGCCCCGCCCATCCTTGCCAATCCCCCAGAAAGTGCTCAGTGTATACGCCCATCGGCAATTCTTACCCTCAAAGAAGTCCAGCACTCTCTCATGCTCTCTCATTGTCTCTGTCTCAGTCTCCCTGTCTCTCTCTCCCGGTTTCCTTCTGCCTCCCTTCCTCTCCAGCTCCTTTTCCTAGCTGCCTGTCACAGCATTCCCCTAACTCTTTCTAAAAGAGAACAAGGATTCTCTTAGAAACCCAGATCAGGAACACTCAGGCCATGAGATGTTACATGCACATCAACAATCCTTCAAAGGCACATTGAGCACATACTATGCCCTGGGCCCAAGTGTCACACAGGAGCCGGACAGGGACCCTCAGGGCTTCCTGTCTAGTGAAGACAAAGATATAAAAACAATTAGTGCAGCATTCACATCTCAGGTGTATTAGAATTACCATTTATTTTTCTGTAACTGAAGGCTATTGTATTTCTAGCTTTCATTCTGCCCCCATGACAGAGGCATTCTTTTTTTTTTTTTAAGTTGAAAAAAAATCTGAATTGGTTATAAAAATGTATACATGGTATTTTTTAGGACCAATATTAGCTACTCTGGAGACCCATCCTCTGAGAGGTCTTCTTGTTTAGAGAGCTCAGAGTGAATCCCATTGAACTGGGCAACTTGGCGTGACCTCATCTCTATAATAAATCGTAGTGGAGGGTTCTATCCCGGCCAACCACACCCTTGACTGAGGCAGTTTACTCTCACTCATGTTTCTAGCTCTGACCACAGCTGATGAGACCAGAGATAAAAATCCTGACTGCATCTAGATAAAAAGATTCTCTCCTCAAAAATTTTCAAATGAGAGAACTGAAACACTGACTGGGCTAACTTGGGTGGTTTCTAAAAAATATATGCAATGCGTTATTATTTATTATAGTCACCTTTCTGTGCAATGGATCACTAAAGCTTATTCCTCCTACCTGAAACGTTATATTCTTTGACCAAAGTCTCCTCAGTATGACAGAGGCTTTCTTAAGCCAAGGTTTGTCCCCCTCTGTTTTCCCTGGAGCTATGTCTCATTTCCAGGGGGTTAATAGTCAAGGCTGAGAGATAGGGGCCTTTGGTCACCATCTAATCATGGTGGCTAGGCACAACATCTCTTGGCCTGGCTAGTCTTTGGTCTACTGGGAGGGGGCACAGAGCCATTTCTGAAAGATAACTCTGACATGGGGTGGAAGGTGGAGTTGGGGAACAGGCAAAGAATATAGGCAAGAAGACGAGTTCAAGGGTTAAGAGTCTAGCGAAGGAGTGATGAACTTGGCCTGGATTGGGTAGTGGTGGGAATAGGGAAAAGGGAAAAGAATAGAGAAGGTGGCTGGGTGTGGTGGCTCACACCTGTAATCCTAGCACTTTGGGAAGCCAAGCCCAGAGGATTGTCTGAGTCCAGGGGTTGGAGACCAACCTGGGCAACGTGGCGAGACCTCATCTCTATAATAAATCAAAAAATTAGCCGGACATGATGACACGTGCCTGTAGTTCCAGCTATTAATACTTAGAAGGCTGAGACAGAAGAACTGTCTGAGGTCAGCAGGTTGAAGCTGCGGTGGCCATGAGCATGCTACTGCACTCCAGTCTGGGCAACAGAGTGAGACCCAGACTCAAAAAAAAAAATGGGAAGGCATTTGAGGGGTAGAGTTTATGGAATTCGTGACTGAAGAGATACAGGGGAAGGGGGAAGGTAGCACTGACAGTGACTTCCAGGTTTGGGCCTTGGTGGCACCCCTCCCCCACCAGCAGACTTGGCAGAGTGCCAGCTGAGGTCTGTGAAGGAGATGGCAGACACAGACATCCTCAGAACACCGAGGATCATTCTTGCCACGTACCCGGGCGGGACTACCAGGGAGAACTCAGAGCCCCAGAGGGAAAGAGAGCCGAGGACGGAGGCATGGACAGCGTCAGTATACAAGGGGTGGACAGAGACATGACTGTGACAAGGAGACAAGAGAGGGGTGAGCATAGAGGCTGTTAGATGCATCCAAGGAGATTTTCCTGAAGGTCGTGTTTGAGGAAGATCAGTTGCTGCGGTTGGGCTGAGTGGATCAGAATCAAAGAAAAAGCCTTGGGACCAGGCACGAAACCCCTGTCACAGTACAGTCTCTGCCATCATCACACGTCATGAAGGAACCATTTGGAAGGTGCTAATAAGCAGACAGGAACAGGAAAATCAATGACTAGTTAGGTCAAAACAGGGTCCTCGCCCTCAGAAGCCAGTTGCCACCTTCACAGGAATGATTTCTATCTGCCCCTGGAAAGCATATATAATTCAGAAAGATCCCTCCCTTTCTATTCCTCAGAGGTCAAGTGAGTACCCAGAATGGACAAAGGAGACCCCACAGGAGAGGGGGACAGCCTGACAGTATGTGGGTTGCTTGGGCTGTGACTGAAGAGAATATTTACTTAAGATTTTTTTTTTTTAGTGAGGGGGGTCTCACTCTGCCACCTGGGCTGGAGTGCAGTGGCACGATTGCAACTCACTGCAGCCTCAACCTCCTGGACTCAGGTGATCTTTCCACCTCAACCTCCCAAGTAGCTGGGACTACAGGAACATGCCACGACACCTGGTTACTTCAAAATTTTTTTTTTGTAGAGATGAAGTCTCATTATGTTGCCCAGGCTGGTCTCGAACTCCTGGGCTCAAGCAATCCTCCCACCTCAGCCTCCCAAAGGGCTAGGATTACAAGCTTGAGGCATTGCACCCGGCCTTTAGTTAAGAAATATGCACATTCCCTTGTCTGTGGGCAAAGAAGGAAGTCACCAAGGACCCTGCTAAGAAATATCCACTTGCATAATCTCAAAAGGAGCTAGAACTCCCAATCCTGTAAAACCTCTCTGCATGGAATTTTTAATCTCCATCATTGGCCAGAGCTTAATGTCCTGCTGTGCCTCAGCCCAGTGTGCCTACTATACGAAGGGGACACCCCAAAAAACAGAATTGTTTTTGGAGGGCAGGTTCCTTGGTAGAACAGGCTTCCCTTGGTAAGTAAATGCTCTAGGAACCCATCAACAATCGATGTACCAGCTAGTGTTGTCGTGAGAGGCTGCATTGTGGAAGAAACGTCCTGAGTTGTGGCAAACAGGTAACGGGTTCTTCCACCATGACCACATACCAGCCACACTGCGCTGAGTGTTCAACAGTTTTTGACCAGAAACAGTATGACCTCCACGCCCCACCCTCCCTGTTCACCTGATCTCATCCCAGGCCACTTCTTTCGTTTCCCCAGGTGAAAAAAGTCCTCACAGGAAAATGTTTTGCTGATGTGGAAGGGGCGAAATAAAAATGGGCAGAAGCACTAAAAGGCATCAAAATTGACAAGTTCAAAAACTGTTTTGAACAGTGGAAAAAGCATCTCAATAGGTGCATTGCATCATATAGAGAGTACTTTGAAGGTGATTGAAGTTTAAACATGTAAGAATAAATACATAATTTTTACAAGTAAATTCAGATTTTTGGGCGTCTACCCTCATATGCTCATTTCAGTCGTGTTAAATAAAGACACTCCAGAACAAGAGCCCCTTAAAGGAAAAGAATTAATGAATGAAAGTTTCAGAAGGGAGGCCCTTAGGGAGAAACAAATGGAACATACTAGGTCCTGGAAAGTGGATAAAGATGGAGAGCAAAGGTGATAAATAAACTGCGTGTATATCACACTTTCTCCCCGAAGCTATCCCCATGATGCAGGCCTGGCTGGAGTCTTCATTAACACTACAGCACAGCAGCCCACACGCACAAACACAATACCTGATCTTGAGTTACCCCAGAGTGAATCCTGATGTCAGTACTAGGATACAAGCAGTTTTGGGGACAGCTGATCCCAAGAAGGCACAGCACAGGGATGAGGAAGTGAGTCCAGGAAGCCAGCACGGGGTGTGGCCCACAGCCGGGTTACCATTGTGGTCACTGGGGCTCAGGTCTGCTAGAAACCCTCTGAGAAACTGTGTGGATCCCAGGCTGGTCTTGAACTCCTGGGCTCAAGCCATTTTCCCTCCTCAGCCTCTCAAAGTGCTGGGATTACAGGCGTGAGCCACCACGCCCAGTCTGGAAAAAAGTTTCTGACACCCTTTTTCTCTTAGAAATTCCTCAAAAAAACAAGGAGGAGAGACAGAACACCAACTCCATTTCTGACAGACTAAGGGGCATGTGTAAAGCTGAGTCACGATAGATGAGCAGAGTTGCCAACTGCAGAGAAAATGAAGCAGAGTTTTGGAACATGGGAAAGGCACAAAGCAAGCCATAAAACCCTGAAGAGCAAAACTCACAACCCTATCTTTGGATGAGGAATGGGGTTTGTGAGCTGGCAGGAGAACTCCCAGGATTCTACAGACAGAAGCCTTGAACCAAATACCATAAAGCAGAAATCAGATGGATAATATTCTCTGATACGATGCAATTGAACTAGAAATGAATGACAAAGGCTTGAAAACACCACATGTCAGAATCTATAAAGAGTTCTCAGAGAAAAATTCATCATCTTTAAGCATGCATCAAAAATAAGGAAGGATGAAGCGAAATGAATTACACACACATTCTCAAGGAGTTATAGAAAGAACAAAAAATAAGACTATTAAGCAGAATGAAATAATAAATAAAGCAGAAATCGATGAATTATAGAATAGGAAAATAGTAAAATGACACAAAGAGACATATAGATAAGAGAAAGGGACAGACAGAAACAGATATATGTTCTTTGGAAGAAAAAAATACATCCAATAAAATAGAAAATCATAAGCTAAATTAAGGGATAAAGCATAACAAATAAAAATGTGAAAATATGCAGATATAGAGAGTACATTTAAAAATTATAAGAGGCTATTTTTTTTTCTTTTTTGAGTTGGAGTCTTACTCTGTCACCCAGACTAAAGTGCAGTGGCTGCTTCCAGCCACTACAGCCTCAACCTGTTGGGCTCCGCTGATCCTTCCGCCTCAGCCTTCCAAGTAGCTGGAACTACAGGTGCGTACTACCATGCCTAGTTAATTTTTTATTTATTGTAGAGATGAGGTCTCGCCAAGTTGCCCAGGTGGGTCTCGAACCCGCGGGCTCAGGCAATCCACTCACCTCAGCCTCCCAAAGCGCAGGATTACAGGCTGAGCCACCGAGCCCGGCTATAAGAGGTTATTTTGATCAATTCTATTTAAATAATGTGAAAACTTGGATGGAGAATTGTCCAGTAAGGCAGAAATTACCAAAACTGACCCCCCTAATAGACAGGCCATTTACATAAACCAATTACTGTCAAGGAAAAAAAACTAGAAAAAAATTGTCAGATAGTTACTTATCACAAAAACACCAAGTCCAGATGGTTTCATGGGGAAAACCTACCAAAACTTTCAGGGATAGCAAAGCCAATGCTATTTAAATTGTTGCAGAACAGAGAAAAAGAAAGATTTCAGATTATTTATATGAAATCACCACAACACTGATACCCAAGCCCAACAAAGATAACATATAAAAAAGAAAACCACAGACTGATCTCACTTAGAAATGTTGACAAAAAAATGCCTAACTTAAAAATGCTAGCAAATAGAGTCCAGCAACCAGTTAGAGAACTAACGTAACACGATTAATTGGAGTTTCTGCCAAGAGAAAAAAGAGGGCTTGATATTATAAAACATATAAATATGATTCATCATGTCAATCAGTCAAATCGAAAAATCATATGGCTACAAAGATGCTGGAAAATGATCAGATAAGATTTATATTCATTCTTTTTTTTTTTGAGTTGGAGTCTCACTCTTGTCACCCAGACTGGAGTGCATTGGCATGCTCATGGCCACCGCAGCCTCAACCTGCTGGGCTCGGGTGATTCTTCTGCCTCAGCCTTCCAAGTAGCTGGAACTACAGGCATGCACCATCATGTCTGGCTGATTTTTCTTGATTTATGGTAAAGATGAGGTCTCACCAAGTTGCCCAGAGGTCTTGAACCCATGGGCTCAGTACGTCTCTCACCTCAGCCTCCCAAAGTGCTGGGATTATAGGCATGAGCCACTGCACCCAGCTATATCCATTCTTGATGTTAGTTCAAGTGACCGATTTTCCCAATTTGTCTGGAACTAAGAGGTTTCCCAGGATACAGACCTTTGACGCTAACACTGGGAAAATCCTAGGCAAAGGGACATGTTGGTTACACTATTTGATAGAAATAGATACATGCTTTTTTATCAGTAGAGCTAGGGATAAACATAGCTATGCATAGACATGCATCTCAATTCAAACAGCAGCAACAGAGAAACACTACAAATATCACTAAAGTCAGGAACAAGTCAATGACACCCACTGACATCACATCATTTTAACATTGCTATGGAGGTACTAGCCAATGCAATTACCTAGGAGAATAAAATCAAAAGTATTTTAAAAATTAGAAAGGCTACAGATAATATGATCATATACCTACAAAGCCCAAGAGAATCAACTAATCTCCAACAATGTAAAACTGGTAAGGTGATTGAGTGTATAATAATGAAACAAAAAACATAGGATATTCCTACAGAAAAAAAGCAAGCTATTAGAAAATATCATAGAAGAAAAGATACCCTTGACAAGAGTAACAAAAAATATAAACTATTTAGACACAAACGTGGATAGAATGGATTCAAATTAATAAGATATGCAGGGTGAGAACCCCCAAATGGAATTTATTTATAAAAATTGTATATTTATCCTTACATGTTTAAACTTTGCTTACCTTCAAAGTACTTTTCATTTGATGCAATACACCTATAAAAATGTTTTTTCCACGGCTGAAAACAGTTTTTGAATTCATCCATTTTGGTGTCTTGTAGCACTTCTGCTGTTTTTTGTTTCACCCCGTCCACATTGGCAAAACATTTCCCTTTGAGGATTTTTTTCATCAGGGAAACAAAAAAAGTCACTCAGATGAGATCAGGTGAATAGGGAGGCTGTGGCACGGGGGGATCATGCCTTTTTTTTGGTCAAAAATTGCTGAACACTCCACACAGTGTGGGCAGGTGCATTCATAAATCGCCCATCATGAAAGGGACAAAGGTGTTGAAAAAATCGAGTTAAAGAATTTGGCCGCCCTGCACAGCCCTGAACGCACCGCCTGTTCACCTGAGACGCAGCCATAGGGTCACGGGCGAGGGGCTTCACCGTACCTCCAAGCCCCCCACTTCCGCGCTTGCGCAACGCTGCTGTGTACCTGCCAGAGCCGAGCTGGAGCTGCCAGTGCCCACAGCTGCGTCTTGAGGAGCCGGAGAGCCACATGGCAAGCCAAGCTGGGAGGACGCTGTCGGCTGGAGCCCGCCACCGGACCCCACTGGGCGCCATCTTGGAGCTTGACGGCCGCTGCGACAGGCAAGATCTGCTGGGATTGCTGCCACCTCTGCTGCCACCATGACATCCCGCGGCTGTGGGTCTCTTCCCGTGTGCCCTGAGGCAGCCTCCCATCTCCGGCCTCTGCCTGACTCCTGTCTGGCTCGACTCCCTCTGGGGCGAGCACCTGAGGTAGCACCACCTGCTGGCGATTCAAGGTAACAATACCAAAACCGGAAAAACAAGCTTGAAAACCAGACACAGGCCTGATTTGAGTGGTGAACGGAGGGTGATCTGAATTGTCCTTCACAGCAGGCCAGGGGCAACTGATCCTAACTGTGAACTAATTTACCAGCTTGAGAAGACAGCTAGAAATCAGAGCTGAAAGGACATTGGATTTAAACAAAAAGTCTCAGAGTGTGCTTGATTGGTTCTGTTAGTTTGATGACTTAATTCTATTCCTACTGTTTTGTTCCTTTTTTTCCTCTTCCTTTTCTTCTCTTTTCTTCTCTCTGTAAACCATATCTTTGCACAGAGGAATAGCACATCAATAAGGTGGTTAGTTAGCTTGCACATTAGCATCATTGTATGTTTTAATTTTTTTGTATGGGAGTTGGTTAGTCTGTAGCCGTGGTCTATTGTTTTTATCTGTTTCAGTTTAGGTCTCTCTCTCCACTTGTTGGTACACTCGTTTGTTTCCCCCCTTACTCCTCTCTCTCTCCACCCCCCTCTTCCCCCACTGTCTGCTCCATTCTCTTCCCTCTGCTAACCTCATTTTATTTCAGGGAGTAAACCGACAGCCCTGCTGCATGGATAGATTCCAAGGCAGTGGGAAGTGGGTTTCTGATTATCCATACACCTGCTGGTGAATACCAGGACCTGCAGATAGATATTGAATCACAGCTCCCCCCTAAGTAAATCTCAAAACTGCAAAAAGGACCACCCCCAACCTACAGTGCAACTCCAGAATTGAACAAAGTAAGAGGACATACATAAAGAAGAATAGGAGATTGAACAAAAAGAAGTAAAAGCAATCCCTCTACCCCTGAATAACAGAATTAAAGAAGACAGTGATGTGGAGGGAAGGAAAAAGTAGGGAGGGGAAAAAAACCACACAAATGAAGAAAAACCAAAAGAAGAATATAGGTCTCACACAGATGCCTGGGAGATCAGACACTGAGAAAACAGATTCCGGAACACAAACAATGAAGAGCCCCCAGAATGACTGGTCACATGAAACAAACCCAGACATCAAGACATTAATAGAGAGAATTTAAAAAATTGAGGAGAGACAAGAGGAAAATAGGAAGGAGCTGATGTCAGAAATAACAGCAGTAAAGAATACTGTGATGGAAATAAATAATAAACTAATAAGCATGGAAAGCAGAATTAGCCAAGCAGAAGAAAGAATCTCAGAGCTCGAAGACCAAAACACAGAACTAACCCAAACTGTCAAAAGCATGGAAAAGAAGCTCAAAAAGACAGAACAAAACCTTCACGAGATGACTGATCACTTCAAGAGACCAAACCTAAGAGTAATTGGCCTTCCTGAGGCAGAGCGAGAAACAGAGGCCACACTGGAACAAACATTTAATGAAATCATTCAAGAAAACTTCCCTCATCTCATCAAGGATGAAAAAATTCAAACACAAGAGATTCAGAGACCCCTACAAGACAACAAATGAGAAGACCAACGAATGATAATTTGCCTAAACAAAGTCGGTGTACAAGAAAAAATCCTAAAGGCTGCAAGAGAAAAAGTTCAGACTACCTACCAGGGAAGACCGATTAGAATAGCAGCAGATTTATCTACAGAAAACCTCCAGGCTAGGAGAGCTTGGAGGCCTATCTTCAAAGTTCTAAAAGATAAAGAATTTCAACTGAGAATAACCTACCCAGCCAAGCTAAGCTTCATCAGTGAGGGAGAATTAAAATCTTTCCCAGATATCCAATCCCTAAGAACCTACGCTGACACAAGACCACCTGTACAAGAAACACTTAAGAAAGTATTAAACACAGAAGAAAAGGAAAAAAGAACAACAACATTCTTCACAAGAGTACAGGCAAAAGATTAAAAACACACATGATCCAACTCTAAAACCAAAAGAAAGACAACACACAAACAGGAAGAACAACAACTCTGTAAGAACATTATGACAGGGATCAACTCTCACATTTCAATAATTAGTTTGAATGTGAACAGATTAAATGCACCACTGAAAAGACATAGAATGGCAAAATGGATAAAATATCCCCAGGCAACAATCTATTGCCTTCAAGAGACTCAGCTCACTAGAAAGGACACTCACAGACTCAAAGTAAGAGAATGGAAAACAAATTTTCAGGTGAATGGGATACAAAAGAAAGGAGGAGTCGCGATCTTAATCTCAGACAAAATACCCTTTAGCTATCAAAAATTTAAAAAGATACAGAAGGCCACTACATAATGATAAAAGGTTCAATCCATCAACAAGAAATATCCAGCCTAAACATGTATGCACCGAACATAGGAGCACCAACTTTCATAAAACAACTACTAGGTAAACTAAAAAAAGATATTGACTCCAATATCATCATAGCTGGGGACTTTAATACTCCCACTCACAACCCTAGACAGATCATCAGGACAAAAAAAATCAGCAACAAGATCTGAAACCTCAATGTGACTCTGGATCAAATGAACTTAATTGATACCTACAGAACCCTCCATCCAAAGACCACAGAATACACATTCTACTCATCACCACATGGAACATATTCTAAGATTGACCACATACTGGGCCATAAATCAAGCATAAGCAAATTTAAAAGGACTGAAATTTTACCATGAACCTTCTTGAACCACAGTGGAATAAAAATAAATATTAACACCAACAAGGTCCCCCCAAAACCCACAAAAATATGGACACTAAACAGCATGATGCTAAACAACTCCTGGGTCAATGAGGAAATCAAAACAGAGATTAAAAGATACGTGGAAACAAATGAAAATGAAGAAACATCTTACCAAAATCTCTGGGACGCCATGAAAACTGTAATAAGAGGGGAGTTTATATCCCTACAAATGCACATGAAGAAAATGGAAGGATCACAGCCTAACAAGCCACCTAAGGAGGCTGGAAAAGCAAGACCACAAAAACTCTAATTTCAGCAGAAGAATCCAGGTCACCATAATAAAAGCCCAAATCCAGGACGTAGAAGACAAAAAGATAATACAAAAAAATCAATGAAACAAAAGCTGGTTCTTCAAAAGGATAAACAAGATTGATGGTCCCCTAGCTAGACTGACCAAGAAAAAGAGAGAAAAAGCCCAAATAAACACAATCAGAAACACAAAAGATGAAGTCACATCTGACCCTGAAGAAATACAAAAGATCATTAGAGACTACTATGTACACTTGTATGGAAACAAACTTGAAAATCTTTTGGAAATGGAGGACTTTCTGTCATCACACAACCTGCTAGGTTGAAACAAGAATAAATTGAGACCCTAAATAGACCAATAGCAATCAAGGAAATTGACTATGTAATAAGAAATCTACATACAAAAAAAAGCCCTGGACCAGATGGCTTTCCAGCAGAATTCTACAAGACATTCAAGGAGGAGTTTATACCAATCCTACTGAAGGTATTCCAGGTGATTGAAAAAGATGGAACTCTGCCCAAATCATTTTACAAAGCTAACATCACATTGATACCCAATCCAGGTAAAGACCCAACAAAGAAAGAGAACTACAGGCCAATATCTTTGATGAACACAGATGCTAAAATTCTCAACAAGATCCTAGCGAACCGGATTTAATAACACATCTCAAAAATCATCCATCATGGCCAAGTAGGCTTCATCCCTGGGATGCAAGGCTGGTTCAACATTCGTAAAACCATAAATGTAATTAAATACATCAACAGATGTCAAAATAAAAACCACATGATTATATCATTAGTTGCAGAAAAAGCTTTTGATAAAATCCAGCACCCCTTCTTGATAAAAACCCTCAAACATCTAGGCATATGGGGAACATACCTCAAAATAGTAAAAGTCATCTGCAAGAAACCCACAGCCAGCATACTCCTAAACGGACAAAAACTGGAATCATTTCCCCTGAAAACCGGAACAAGACAAGGATACCCACTCTCACCCCTCCTGTTCAATATAGTATTGGAAGACCTGGCTACAGCAATCAGAGAAGAGAAGGCAATCAGAGGTATTCAAATAGGAAAAGAGGAAGTCAAGCTATCTCTCTTTGCAGATGACATGATAGTGTACCTTGAAAGCCCAAGAGAATCTGTCAAAAACCTTCTTCCACTGATAAAGTCTCAGGATATAAAATAAATGTGCAAAAGACAATCACGTTTCTTTACACCAATAATAAACAAACAGAAACCCAAATAAAAAGCACAATTCCATTCACAATTGCCACCAAAAAAATGAAATACCTTGGCATCTTCCTAACCAGAAATGTGAAAGACCTTTACAATGAAAACTACAAAACACTGCTCAAAGAAATCAAAGATGACACAAACAAGTGGAAAAATATCCCATGCTCATGGATTGGAAGAATCAACATTGTGAAGATGTCCATCTTACCTAAGGCAATCTACAGATTTAATGCAATACCCATCAAATTACCAGCAACATTCTTCTCAGACCTAGAAAAAACAACACAGGAATTCATATGGAAACATAAACAACCAAGAATAGCCAGAACAATCCTCACCAAAAAAAAAACAAAGCAGGTGGTATCACATTACCAGACTTCAAACTTTACTATAAAGCTACAATAATCAAAACAGTATGGTACTGGTACAGGAACAGGCATATAGACCAATGGAATAGAACTGAGATTCCAGAAGCAAAACCTCAATTTCTCAACCAACTCATCTTCGACAAAGCCTCCACCACCTACCACTGGGGAGAGGAGAACCTAT
>NW_007248767.1:0-872 GCF_000164805.1 Carlito syrichta
CTTCTTTAATTCTGTTATTCAGGGGTAGAGGGATTGGTTTTACTTCTGTTTGTTCAATCGCCTATTCTTTATGTACGTCCTCTTACTTTGTTCAATTCTGAAGTTGCACTGTAGGTTGGAGGTGGTCCTTTTTGCAGTTTTGAGATGTACTTAAGGGGAGAGCTGTGATTCAAATCTGTCTGCAGGTCCTGGTATTCGCTGACAGGCGTGTGGATAATGTGGAACCCACTTCCCACTGCCCTGGAATCTTTCCAGGGCAGTGGGGCTGTAGGTTTACTCCCTGAAATAAAATGTGGTTAGCAGAGGGGAAAGAATGGAGCAGATAGTGGGTTGAAAAGGGGAGTGGAGAGATAGAGGAGTAAAGGGGGAAACAAACGAGTGTGCCAACAAATAGAGAGAGAGGCCTATACTGAAACAGATAAAAACAATAGACCACCGCTACAGTCGAACCAACTCTCATACAAACAAAAATAAAACATATAGTGATGCTAGCATACCAGCTATCCAACCATCTTATTAGTGTGCTGTTCCTCTATACAAAGACCTGGTTCACAGACAGAATAAAAGAGAAGAAAAGGAAAGGGAAAAGAGAAAAAAGGGAACAATACAGTAGGAATAGAATTAAGTCATTAAACTAATAGAATCAATGAAGCACACTCTGAGACATTTCGTTTAAGTCCAATGTCCTTTCAGGTCTGATTTCTCGGTTTTTTTTTTGTTTTTGTTTTTTTTTTCAAGCTGGTAAATTAGTTTGCAGTTAGGGTCAGTTCCCCTGATCTGCTGTGAAGGACAGTTCAGAATAACCTCGGTTCAGAAGTTTAGTCTATGTCTTTATGAAGCTTGTCTCTCCCGTTTTCGGTGTTGTTACCTTG